>NC_073381.1:2078702-2285278 GCF_028641065.1 Leucoraja erinaceus | reverse complement strand
CTTACTAAATGTGAAAAATTATATATGACATTTTTACATGTACAATAAATTAGCCCTTAATAAATAAATTATTGAAGCCAAATGTAAGAAGCAGTTCTGAAGAGGCATAGATGGGTGTGCGAGTTTGATAATGAAATGAGACTATATATCTTATTAAGACATGTTAATATTAATATAATATAATAATATATTAATATAGAATATAATATAGAGCGGCACGATGGTGCAGCGGTAGAGTTGCTGCCTTAAGCCCCTGTCCCACTTAGAGACTTTCTTCGTGCGGCGTGACACGGCGTGACGCGGACTGACGCCTGTGTTGTCGTGAGCTGTCTCCGCAAGTGTCGTCACTTTTGTCTCGTCTCCGCTGGATTTTGAAATGTTCAATGCCTTGCGGTGACAGTGGGCTTAACGTTGCCTGTCGTCTCCTGTCGTAGCTTGTCGACAGGTCATGTACGATGTCGCAAGGTCATGACCTCGGCGACAACCTGCGTCATCCTACGGCAACCGGCGACAGCGCCTGCGCCGAGATACGGATCAAAATGGCGTTACTAGTTCACCTCCCCCCTCGACTCCATTCAAGGTCCCAGGCAGTCGTTCCAGGTGCGGCAGAGGTTCACCTGCATCCCCTCCAACCTCATCTATTGCATCCGCTGCTCTAGATGTCAGCTGCTCTACATCGGTGAGACCAAGCTTAGGCTTGGCGATCGTTTCGCCGAACACCTCCGCTCGGTCCGCATTAACCAACCTGATCTC
This sequence comes from Leucoraja erinaceus, assembly GCF_028641065.1. NCBI lineage: Eukaryota > Metazoa > Chordata > Chondrichthyes > Rajiformes > Rajidae > Leucoraja > Leucoraja erinaceus. Next base: position 2,284,525 of record NC_073381.1, on the reverse strand, counting down.
CCGGTGGCTCAGCACTTCAACTCCCCCTCCCATTCCAAATCCAACCTCTCTGTCCTGGGCCTCCTCCATGGCCAGAGTGAGCACCACCGGAAATTGGAGGAGCAGCACCTCATATTCCGCTTGGGCAGTCTGCACCCTAGTGGCATAAACATTGAATTCTCCAATTTCCGGTAGCCCTTGCTGTCTCCTCCCCTTCTCAGCTCTCCCTCAGCCCTCGGGCTCCTCCTCTTCCTTTTTCCTTTCTTCTCCCCACCCTACATCAGTCTGAAGAAGGGTTTCGGCCCGAAATGTTGCCTATTTCCTTCGCTCCGTAGATGCTGCTGCACCCGCTGAGTTTCTCCAGCACTTTTGTCTACCTTCAATTTTCCAGCATCTGCAGTTCCTTCTTAAACAAATTACTTGCCTTCTGTTATCTTCAGATGCCGCAGACAGTGTCGTAGCTTGCGTTATCGTGTCGCGGGTGAACGTATGTTGACCTCGGTTGTCATTGTTAGACGTCCGTGTGGCCGTAGGTTGTCGTATGCTGTCACTGCCGTGATCATCCCAGGTCCCGAACAATTGTGACGCCGGATGACGTAAATTGTCGCAGCGTGACGTCAACTGTGTCCTAGCCTGCCGTGCAACTTGACCGGGTGGAAGATTGCAACCTTCACGTGGTCCGTCCTGTTTCGACTAATGCAATCCACTCGACGTGCACAAACGGAAGATCAAATAGAACAAGTTGTCCAACTACTTTAGGCTGTGCACGCCACACGCAAGAAGAACAAGGAGTGCAACTTGACGGTTTTTCGGCCACCTGGTACATCAGACAATGACGCCGGCAGCAGCCGAAAAAGATCGCAAAGTGTGACAGGCCCTTTACAGCATCAGAGACCCGGGTTCGAACCTGACTACGGGTGCTGTCTGTACGGACTTTGTACTTTCTCCCTGTGACCTGTGTGGGTTTTCTCTGGCTGCTCAGGTTCCCTCCCACACTCCAAAGATGTGCAGGTTTTAGAGACATAGAAAATAGGTGCAGGAGTAGGCCATTCGGCCCTTCGAGCCAGCACCGCCATTCGATATGATCATGGTTGATCATCCGACTCAGTATCCCGGACCTGCCTTCTCTCCATACCCCCTGATCCCTTTAGCCACAAGGGCCACATCTAACTCCCTCTTAAATATAGCCAATGAACTGTGGCCTCAACTACCTTCTGTGGCAGAGAATTACAGAGATTCACCACTCTCTGTGTAAAAAATGATTTCCTCATCTCGGTCCTAAAAGTCTTCCCCCTTATCCTTAAACTGTGATCCCTAGTTCTGGACTTCCCCAACATCGAAAATAATCTTTTTGCATCTAGCCTGTCCAACCCCTTAAGAATTTTGTAAGTTTCTATAAGATCCCCCCTCAGTCTTCTGAATTTCAACGTGTACAAGCCGAGTCTATCCAGTCTTTCTTCATATGAAAGTCCTGCCATCCCAGGAATCAGTCTGGTGAACCTTCTCTGCACTCCCTCAATGGCAAGAATGTCTTTCCTCAGATTAGGAGACGAAAACTGTACGCAATACTCCAGGTGTGGTCTCACCAAGACCCTGTACAACTGCAGTAGAACCTCCCTGCTCTTATACTCAAATCCTTTTGCTATGAATGCTAACATACCATTTGCTTTCCTCACTGCCTGCTGCACCTGCATGCCTACTTTCAATGACTGGTGTCAGGTGGTGGAGGGCTCTGCCCGAGCCGGCTGCCCGCCCCTTTTCCGGGGTTACGTCCGTGCCCGGGTGGCGTTAGAGAGGGACTACGCGCTGTCCACGGGCGCCCTGTGGGATTTCCGGGATCGCTGGGCACCGCGGGGGGGTTGAATGCATCCTTGACAAGGAGTGTAACATAGTTGTATAGTCGTTTAATTAGTGTATTTGTTTGTCTTGTACTATGGTGGTGGGTTCTGGTTGGTTTTATTGTACTGTAAATATTATAACCATATAACCATATAACAATTACAGCACGGAAACAGGCCATCTCGGCCCTACAAGTCCGTGCCGAACAAAATTTTTTTCCCCTTAGTCCCACCTGCCTGCACTCATACCATAACCCTCCATTCCCTTCTCATCCATATGCCTATCCAATTTATTGTTAAATGATACCAACGAACCTGCCTCCACCACTTCCACTGGAAGCTCATTCCACACCGCTACCACTCTCTGAGTAAAGAAGTTCCCCCTCATATTACCCCTAAACTTCTGTCCCTTAATTCTGAAGTCATGTCCTCTTGTTTGAATCTTCCCTATTCTCAAAGGGAAAAGCTTGTCCACATCAACTCTGTCTATCCCTCTCATCATTTTAAAGACCTCTATCAAGTCCCCCCTTAACCTTCTGCGCTCCAGAGAATAAAGACCTAACTTATTCAACCTATCTCTGTAACTTAGTTGTTGAAACCCAGGCAACATTCTAGTAAATCTCCTCTGTACTCTCTATTTTGTTGACATCCTTCCTATAATTGGGCGACCAAAATTGTACACCATACTCCAGATTTGGTCTCACCAATGCCTTGTACAATTTTAACATTACATCCCAGCTTCTATACTCAATGCTCTGATTTATAAAGGCTAGCATACCAAAAGCTTTCTTTACTATTATTTTTAATAGTTGAATAAATATTTTTGATTAATAATTTAAAAAAAAATGAAATTAAAAACGTGCGTAATAGTAGGTTAATTGGATTTGGCAAAGATTGTAAATTGTCCCTAGTGTGTAGGATAGTGCTAATGTACAGGGTGATCGCTGGTCGGCACGGACTCGGTGGGCCGAAGGGCCTGTTTCCGCGCTGTATCTCTAAATTATAACTAAATTAAGGACATCTTCCTGATTTCTTTCATATTTACTGAGCTGAAACTTAAGTTAATGCGCGAAAATCATCGTAAATAATAACATTCTCTGTCCTATTCGATTCTGCGCTCACATTATTTCCCCTAAATGAAATCTTTCTTCCCCGTGGGTTTGTTCAGTAAACCATCATTTCTCGACAGCTCTTCCGTAACCAGCCGTCACAGCCTTCTGAGTTTTAGCTGTTCTGACATCCAAGAAGTCAAGCATAAAATCTTGCTCTGCCTTCTCTAAGCTTCCTTGTTCTCTAATTAAGGAACGTTACGCTGGCACATTAATTGGTATTAAAGAGAAAATTCACGAGGCTGTAGTGTAGTTTGTTGCTGCGCACTAACGGTGGACAGAAGTTGCCTACCCCAAGTGACAGCAGCAGAATCTGGCCATTCGGCCCATGAAATCTACTGCGCCATTCAATCGTGGCTGATCTATCAACACCATTCTCCTGCCTTCTCCCCACAACCCCTGACACCCACACTAATCACAAATCTATCTATCTATCTCTTCCTTTAAAATATCAGAATTAGAATCAGAATCACACTTTATTCGCCAAGTGTGTTTTGCAACATACGAGAAATTTCATTGGCCAGGTCAAAGTGGGACGACAGATGGCGCAATGGGCTAAGTGTTCGGCTGGCGACCTGAAGGTAGCCGGTTCGAATCCCGCTTGGAGTGCATACTGTCGTTGTGTCCTTGGGGCAAGACACTTCACCCACCTTTGCCTGTGTGTAATTGTAATGTACTTATGTGAAGCACTTTGGGGTCAATGCAAGTTGACTAAAAATGTACTATATAAATAAGAACAAAAAAAAAAAAATCATACAATTAAAATAACAGATCACTCAAAAACACACATTTTAACATCAACATCAACATCCACCACAGTGACTCCTGCACATTCCTCACTGTGATGGAAGGCGAAATAAAGTTCAAGTCCTTCCTTTTGTTCTTCCTCGGTCGGGGGCCTCGAGCCCCCGTTAACGGGATGATCTTGACTCCCGTAGCCGGCGGCGTTCTGGCCCTCCGTGTCGAGGCGATCAGCTCCTGCATCAGGGGGGATGTCAGCTCCCCCGCGCCGGGCGATCGAACCTCATGTCGGGGCTGGTCGAACCTTCTGTGGCGTTGCAGCTCCCGACTCAGCCTCTCCCGAGACTGCGAGCCCTTGATTGTAAGTTGGCAGGCCGAGGTGGGAGCGCTCCCAGGCAAGGGATCCGCTCCGATGTTAAGTCCGCGCCCCGCGGTGGGGCTCACGACAGTCCGAGGCGGCTCCCAGCTCCAGCGATGGAAGTCCGCAGAGCCCTGAGAATGTGATCCGAAAAATGATCACATCTCCGGGAAGGTAAGAACCTGAAAAAAAGTTTCCCTCGATCTCCTCCCCCCTCTCCCTCCACATAAAACAAATCGAAGTACATTAAAACAAAACTTTTAACACTAAAAACACTTTTAACGCTAAAAATAACAAAAAGATGAAAAAACGAACAGAAAACGATGAAGAAATGAAAAAACGAAGAAACACCTGCCTGTAGCAGGGCTGCCATCTCCCTGGCATTCCTAGTGGCCAATATTCATTGGCTTGGCCTCTCCAGCAGTCTGTGGCAATGAATTCCACAGATTCACCACCCTCTGACGAGAGAAATTCCTCCACATCTCCAAAGGAATGTCCTTTAATTCTGAGGCTATGACCACTGGTCCTAGACTCTCCCACTAGTGGCAACATCCTCTCTATCCAGGTCTTTCACCATTCGGTAAGTTTAATTGTCACATATACTGACAACAAAACAATGAGATTCGTACTTGCAGCAGCTTAACCGGCCTATAAACAGTACTCATAGATACATATAATAAACAAAGATTTAAGTGAACAATAAACTTAGTGCTTGTGTGAAAGTTTAGTTTAGCTTAGTTTAATTTTTTGTCACATTAATGAGGTACGGTGAAAAGCTTTTAGTGTGCTATCCAGTCAGCAGAAAGATAATACTTAAATACAATCGAGCCATCCACAGTGTACAGATACATGATAAAGGGAATAATGTTTAGTGCAAGGTAAAGCCAGTAAAGGCCTTAGTACAACCAAAGTTAGTCCAGAGTTCATAATTGCCATTTAGAACGGAGACGAGGAAACACTTTTTCTCACAGAGAGTGGCGAGTCTGTGGAATTCTCTGCCTCCGAAGGCGGTGGAGGCCAGTTCTCTGGTTCTCAAGAGAGAGCTGGATAGGACTCTTAATGATAGCGGAGTCAGGGGATATGGGGAAAAGGCAGGAAAGGGGTACTGATTGGGGATGATCAGCCATGATCACATTGAATGGCGGTGCTGGCTCGAGGGGCCGAATGGCCTACTCCTGGACCTATTGTCTATTGAGGAAAATGTCATGTAGGGTGGTGGGTGTGTGGAATGAGCTCCTAGAAGAGGTAGGTAGACAAAAATGCTGGAGAAACTCAGCGGGTGCTGCAGCATTTATGGAGCGAAGGAAATAGGCAACGTTTCGGACCGAAACCCTTCTAGAAGAGGTAGTTGAGGAATGTACAGTAACAACTTTTGAAAGATACTCGGACAGGTACATGGATAGGGATGGTTTAGTGAGATATGGGCCTAACGGGGGCCAGGTAGGACCATTGCAGATGGTGCTGGGCCAGAGACATAGAAACATAGACATAGAAACATAGAAATTAGGTGCAGGAGTAGGCCATTCGGCCCTTCGAGCCTGCACCGCCATTCAATATGATCATGGCTGATCATCCAACTCAGTATCCCGTACCTGCCTTCTCTCCATACCCCCTGATCCCCTTAGCCACAAGGGCCACATCTAACTCCCTCTTAAATATAGCCAATGAACTGGCCTCAACTACCCTCTGTGGCAGAGAGTTCCAGAGATTCACCACTCTCTGTGTGAAAAACGTTCTTCTCATCTCGGTTTTAAAGGATTTCCCCTTTATCCTTAAGCTGTGACCCCTTGTCCTGGACTTCCCTAAAATCGGGAACAATCTTCCTGCATCTAGCCTGTCCAACCCCTTAAGAATTTTGTAAGTTTCTATAAGATCCCCTCTCAATCTTCTAAATTCTAGAGAGTATAAACCAAGTCTATCCAGTCTTTCTTCATAAGACAGTCCTGACATCCCAGGAATCAGTCTGGTGAACCGTCTCTGCACTCCCTCTATGGCAATAATGTCCTTCCTCAGATTTGGAGACCAAAACTCAAGACTATCTCTCTGGTCTTGTGTTCAAGAGCCTGATGGTTGTTGGGATGAAGCAATTCTTCAACCTGGTGGTCACGGTTTTCAGACTCCTGTACTTTCTTCACGACGTTGGAAGTGAAAAGTGCGAGCGTGGTCAGGGTGGTTTTTATCTTTGATGATACTGGGTGCCTTTGTGAGATGCTACGAGGTGAAGAGCTGATCAAACTAGAGGCGTGCAAAAAAGTTATTTTTACAGAGGGCGGTGAATCTCAAGACTTATCTTACACCAGAAGTTTCGGAAGTGCTTGAGACTCCGCTATTTTTAAGAGCCCCATCTAGCTCTCTCTTGAAAGCATCCAGAGAACCTGCCTCCACCGCCCTCTGAGGCAGAGAATTCCACAGACTCACAACTCTCTGTGTGAAAAAGCGTTTCCTCGTCTCCGTTCTAAATGGCTTACTCCTTATTCTTAAATGTTAGATACAAACCTGCATGTCCTGGCAGCATCATTGTAAATCATCTCTGTACCCTTTCCAACTTGACAACATCTTTCCTATAACACGGTGACCAAAATTCAACACAATACAGGTTCAGTTTAGTTTATTGTTGCATGTACTGATGCACAGTTGCAGATGCGGCCTTATTAATGTCTTAGAGTGTATAGGGTGATTTCACGAAAGGTCACTGGAGCGTAGATCCGCACCCACGTGACCGAAAATCTCAAGTGGAGGACATGCTATACATCCGGTACATGTTGGTGGATGGGAAAACACGCACTTTCCCACCCGTTAAAAACATAGAAAACGGCCAGGTTTTGATCTGCAATTTATTGTGCCAGTCGGGGTGACCGTGAGGCACAACTACCTAGATTTACAGTAAAAAAAAAGATAGAAACTATGGTAAATTCAAGAGGGAGCTGAAGGTGCCAATCCAGCGGAAGTGAACAGCGTTTGCTCGCTGAATTGCATCAAAAGTAAGTCAATAATGCCGTACTTTTGATGAAATTCAGCGAGCAAACGCGATAATTCCCGATATTTTGGACCTTTAAATCTCCACGGCAAACGTCCACTGTTCACTTCCACTGGATTGGCACCTTCAGCTCCCTCTTTAATTTACCTTAGTTTCTATCTTTTTTTTGACTGTACATTTAGGTAGCTGTGCCTCACGGTCACCCCGACTGGCACAGTAAATTGCAGCTCAAAAACTGGCCGTTTTCTATGTTTTTAACGGGTGGGAAAGTGCGTGTTTTCCCATTCACTAACATGTACCGGATGTCTAGCATGTACTCCACTTGAGATTTTCGGTCACGTGGGTGCGGATCTACGCTCCAGTGACCTTTTGTGAAATCACCCTATAACTGTAACATAGTGTTGCCAACTGTCCTGTATTAGCCGGGACATCCCGTTTTGGGCTAAATTGGTTTGTCCTGTACGGGACCGCCCTTGTCCCGTATTTGACCGCTACTACTCGGGTCGAGGGTTGTGTCGGGTCGGAGCGCCGTGTCCGGCCCCCGCCTCACCCGTCCCTACGTAGTGCAGCCCGTGGAGCGCAGCAGCAACAGCAGGGATTCGCCCGTGGCCCCGTCGGTCGGCATCCCGGCCAGCTGTCCGACCTTCGGACCTTCGCTTACCACCGACACCACCACCCCCCTCCTTCTCATGGCCGATCATCGGTTCAGGAGTTGGACGGGGCGCCGGACTTTGCCCGCGACGTTGCGTGGCCCAAAACTCCTCAGCCGGCTGGGCTTTGTGTTACAGTCCAGCACCCGGGGCCAACTCATCATTCACCCAGCCACGGCCCAGTCGGTGGGGAATTTGTCCCGTATTTTCACCTTTTGTCCCTTATTTGGCAGCGAGAAAGTCGGCAACCCTATTATTACATGATCTCCCAACTTCTGCACGCAATACTCTGACTGATGGCCAATGTGCCGATAGCCTTTTTTACCACCACATCTCCCTGTGACTCCGCTCTCCTTTCTTTTTCAACATTTGAGTTTAGCAATTCATTGATCTATAATCGCAGTGTCATTACTCAGTAGCAAGATTTATTCAAACGGACAGAGAGGTTACAATATGTGGCGCAGCGGTAGAGTTCCTGCCTCACGGCGCCTGAGACACGGGATCCATCCCGACTACGGGTGCTGTCTGTACGGAGTTTTACATTCTCCCTGTGACCTGCGTGGGTTTTCTCCGGGTGCTCCGGTTTCCTCCCACACTCCAAAGACGTACAGGTTTGTAGCTTAATTGGCTTCAGTAAAAAAATTTTTTAATTGTCCCTAATCCGTAAAATATAACCATATAATAACCATATAACAATTACAGCATGGAAACTGGCCACCTCGGCCCTTCTAGTCCGTGCCGAACACTTACTCTCACCTAGTCCCATCTACCTGCACTCAGACAATTCCTTTCCCGTCCATATACCTATCCAATTTATTTTTAAATGAGAAAATCGAACCTGCCTCCACCACTTCCACTGGAAACTCATTCCACACAGCTACCACTCTCTGAGTAAAGACGTTCCCCCTCATGTTACCCCTAAACTTTTGTCCCTTAATTCTCAAGTCATGTCCTCTTGTTTGAATCTTCCCTACTCTCAGTGGGAAAAGCTTATCCACGTCAACTCAGTCTATCCCTCTCATCATTTTAAAGACCTCTATCAAGTGCTCCCTTAACCTTCTGTGCTCCAGAGAATAAAGATCTAACTTGTTCAACCTATCTCTGTAACTTAGTTGCTGGTGTACGGGGTAATCGCTGGTTGGCGCGGTCTCGATGGGCCGAAGGGCCTGCGTCCTCGCTGTATCCCTAATGACTAAAGACTAAAGTAATTTCTTCATAAAGAAGCACTTTAAACTGTTCGTGTCTTAATGGGGGAACAACGTCTTTTTGTATTATGGAAAGATCGCTAAAACTGTTAAAAACAGATGACTAATAACGTAATTGTACAGACTTGAAACAGAAGATCGGTTTCCTGTTGACACCAAAGGCATTTTAGAATCTAGAACGTGAAACGATACAGGGCAGGAACTGGCCCTTCATCACACAGTGTGTCTAACCTGATGCACTCGTGGTTTTATACACCTCCAAATGATCACGCCTCCAACTCCAACTCCAACTCTCCCTACCAAGTCCTAGCCTGCCCAACCTTTCCGTATAACGCAGGACTTCAAGTCCAGGCAGCATTCTCTTCTCTATCAGTCTGAAGAAGGGTTTCGGCCCGAAACGTTGCCTATTTCCTTCGCTCCATAGATGCTGCTGCACCCGCTGAGTTTCTCCAGCTTTTTTGTGTAACCACCCATTCCTTGTTAGTTTAGTTTAGTTTAGTTCAGAGATACAGCGCGGAAACAAAGAAACATAGAAACATGGAAAATAGGTGCAGGAGTAGGCCATTCGGCCCTTCGAGCCTGCACCGCCATTCAATATGATCATGGCTGATCATCCAACTCAGTATCCTGTACCTGCCTTCTCTCCATACCCGCTGATCCCTTTAGCCACAAGGGACACATCTAACTCCCTCTTAAATATAGCCAATGAACTGGCCTCAACTACCTTCTGCGGGAGAGAATTCCAGAGATTCACCACTCCCTGTGTGAAAAATGTTTTTCTCATCTCAGTCCTAAAAGATTTCCCCCTTATCATTAAACTGTGACTCCTTGTTCTGGACTTCCCCAACATTGTTTAAGGACTTTCATATGAAGAAAGACTGGATAGACTCGGCTTGTACTCACTAGAATTTAGAAGATTGAGGGGGGAGCTTATTGAAATTGACAACATTCTATAGGGTTGGACAGGCTAGATGCAGGAAGATTATTCCCGATGTTGGGGAAGTCCAGAACAAGGGGTCACAGTTTAAGGATAAGGGGGAAGTCTTTTAGGACCGAGATGAGAAAATCATTTTTCACACAGAGCGTGGTGAATCTGTGGAATTCTCTGCCACAGAAGGTAGTTGAGGCCACAGTTTATTGGCTATATTTAAGAGGGAGTTAGATGTGGCCCTTGTGGCTAAAGGGATCAGGGGGTATGGAGAGAAGGCAGGGATGGGATACTGAGTTGGATGATCAGCCATGATCATATTGAATGGCGGTGCAGGCTCGAAGGGCCGAATGGCCTACTCCTGCACCTATTTTCTATGTTTCTATGTTTAGTTTTGTTCCGTATAGAGATACTGGCTTTACCTTGCACTAAACGTTATTCCCTTATCATGTATCTATACACTGTAAATGGTTCGATTGTAATCATGCCTTTCTGCTGACTGGTTAGCACGCAACTAAAACGTTTCACTGTACCTCAATACACGTGACAATGCACTAAACTGGAAACAGGCCCTTCAGCCCACCGAGTCTGTACACACTAGCTATCACCGCCATGCTAGCACTATCCTACACACTAGGGACAATTTACAATTTACCAAAGCCAATTAACCTACAAACCTGCACGTCTTTGGAGTGTGGGAGGAAACCGGCGCACCCGGAGAAAACCCACGCAGGTCACAGGGAGAAACTATAAACTCTGTGTCCAGGATTGAACCGGGGTCTCTGGCGCTGTAAGGCAGCAACTCTACCGCTGCGCCACCGTGCCACCACACGTGAAGAGTTGAAACGAGACCGAGGGATCCAAAATATGGAAAGACTCAGGCGAAAGTTCATGTGATAGGAGCAGAATGAGGCTATTCGGCCCATCAAATCTATTTTGTTATTCAATCATGGCTGATCTATCTTTCCCTCCTAGCCCATTCTCCTGCCTTCTCCTCATAACCCCTGACACCCATACAAGTTCTTGAATGCAGTCTTGCTAGTCTCACCTGCCGTGTTTGGCCCATAACCCTCTAAACCTGTCCTATCCATGAACCTGTCTAAGCATCATTTAAAGGTTGTTATAGTATCTGGCACATCTACCTCCTCTGGCAGCTTGTTCAGAGTTTAGAGATACAGCGCGGAAACAGACAGCACCCGCAGTTGGGATCGAACCCAGGTCTCCGGTGCTCTAAAGCAGCAACTCTACCGCTGTGCCATCCGGCCACCCGGTCTATATACCATGTTTTGACCCTCAGGTTCCTACTGATTGGGGATGATCAGCCATGATCACATTGAATGGCGGTGCTGGCTCGAAGGGCCGAATGGCCTACTGCTGCACCTATTCCCGGGATGGCGGGACTGTCATATGCTGAGAGAATGGAGCAGCTGGGCTTGTACACTCTGGAGTTTAGAAGGATGAGAGGGTTTCTCATTGAAACATATAAGATTAGTAAGGGTTTGGACACGCTAGAGGCAGGAAACATGTTCCCGATGTTGAGGGGAGTCCAGAACCAGGGGCCACAGTTTAAGAATAAGGGGTAAGCCATTTAGAACGGAGGCGAGGAAACACTTTTACTCACAGAGAGATGTGAGTCTGTGGAGTTCTCTGTCTCAGAGGGCGGTGGAGGTCGGTTCTCTGGATGCTGTCAAGAGAGAGCTAGAAACATAGAAACATAGAAAATAGGTGCAGGAGTAGGCCATTCGGCCCTTCGAGCCTGCACCGCCATTCAATATGATCATGGCTGATCATCAAACTCAGTATCCCGCACCTGCCTTCTCTCCATACCCCCTGATCCCTTTAGCCACAAGGGCCACATCTAACTCCATCATAAATATAGCCAATGAACTGGCCTCAACTACCTTCTGTGGCAGAGAATTCCACAGATTCACCACTCTCTGTGTGAAAAATGTTTTTCTCATCTCGATCCTAAAAGATTTCCCCCTTATCCTTAAACTGTGTCCCCTTGTTCTGGACTTCCGCAACATCGGGAACAATCTTCCTGCATCTAGCCTGTCCAACCCCTTAAGAATTTTGTAAGTTTCTATAAGAGCTCGATAGGGTTCTTGAAGATAGCGGAGTCAGGGGATATGGGGAGAAGGCAGGAACAGGGTACTGATTGGGGATGATCAGCCATGATCACATTGAATGGCGGTGCTGGCTCGAAGGGCCAAATGGCCTACTCCTGCACCTATTGTCTATATTCTATTAAATCTTTCCCTTTTCACCTTAAACCTATATCCTCTGGTTCTTGGTTCCCCCCACTCTGGGTAAAAGACTCACCCTATCTATTCCCCTCACACCTCTATAAGATCATCCCTCAACTTCCTGTGCAAAGGAATAAGTCTTAGCCTAGAAGGATTCAACGTCCTGGAGTAACTCAACGTGTCAATAGACAATAGGTGCAGGAGTAGGCCATTTGGCCCATCAAGCCAGCAACGCCATTCAATATGATCATGGCTGATCATCCCCAATCAGTACCCCATTCCTGCCTTCTCCCATATCCCCTGACTGCTATTTTTAAGAGCCCTATCTAGCTCTCTCTGCCTCCACTGCCCTCTGAGGCAGAGAATTCCACACTCACCACTCTCTGTGTGAAAACGTTTTTCCTCGTCTCCGTTCTAAATGGCTTACTCCTTATTTGTAAACTGTAGTTCTGGTTCTGGACTCCCCCAACATCGGGAACATGTTTCCTGCCTCTAGCGTGTCCAAGCCCTTAACAATCTGATATGTTTCAATGAGATGCCCTCTCATCCTTCTAAACTCCAGAGTGTACAAGCCCAGCCGCTCCATTCTCTCAGCATATAATAATAATAATAATACATTTTATTTGGGGCCGCCTTTCAAAGTTTCAAGGACACCTTACAGAAATTAACAAGAGATAAAAAACATATAGTCGGAGTAAAATAATTAATAAGGACATCACCAATACACAAATTAAAGACAGAAATCACTCCAAAGACAAAAAAATCAAAAACACAATGTGCAGAGACAGCCATCTTGGACACAGACTAACATATTAACTTACACACAAAAAAATCATCCCCCCACAATGGTTACCACTGTGGGGGAAGACACAATGTCCAGTCCCCATCCCCAGTTCTCCCAAAGCTGGGGGGCAGTGTTAGTTGTGAGGAGGATGCTAGGAGACTGCAAGGTGACTTGGATAGGCTGGGTGAGTGGGCAAATGTTTGGCAGATGCAGTATAATGTGGATAAATGTGAGGTTATCCATTTTGGTGGCAAAAACAGGAACGCAGACTATTATCTAAATGGTGGCCGACTAGGAAAAGGAGAGATGCAGCGAGACCTGGGTGTCATGGTACACCAGTCATTGAAAGTAGGCATGCAGGTGCAGCAGGCAGTGAAGAAAGCGAATGGTATGTTAGCTTTCATAGCAAAAGGATTTGAGTATAGGAGCAGGGAGGTTCTACTGCAGTTGTACAGGGTCTTGGTGAGACCACACCTGGAGTATTGCGTATAGTTTTGGTCTCCAAATCTGAGGAAGGACATTATTGCCATAGAGGGAGTGCAGAGAAGGTTCACCAGACTGATTCCTGGGATGTCAGGACTGTCTTATGAAGAAAGACTGGATAGACTTGGTTTATAATCTCTAGAATTTAGGAGATTGAGAGGGGATCTTATAGAAACTTACAAAATTCTTAAGGGGTTGGACAGGCTAGAAGCAGGAAGATTGCTCCCGATGTTGGGGAAGTCCAGGACAAGGGGTCACAGCTTAAGGATAAGGGGGGAATCCTTTAAAACCGAGATGAGAAGAACTTTTTTCACACAGAGAATGGTGAATCTCTGGAACTCTCTGCCACAGAGGGTAGTCAAGGCCAGTTCATTGGCTATATTTAAGAGGGTTAGATGTGGCCCTTGTGGCTAAGGGGATCAGAGGGTATGGAGAGAAGGCAGGTACGGGATACTGAGTTGGATGATCAGCCATGATCATATTGAATGGCGGTGCAGGCTCGAAGGGCCGAATGGCCTACTCCTGCACCTAATTTCTATGTTTCTATGTTTCTAAAGTCAGGCCTATTGAGGCCACCGCTATTGCCTCTACGGAGGCCCGATGTTCCTGGCCGTTCTGGCCGGCTGGTGTTGCCCCGGCGTCGGGAGAGCCCTCTCAGCGGCTGGGCCACCTGGAACGGCCGCTTCCTTACCGGAGACTGCGGCTTCCGAAGCCGACAAGGCCGCGCCGGGTTGGAGCTCCCAGGCTCCCGATGTTGAAGTCGGCGCTGCCCGCTCCGGTCCGCAGACCCGCAGTCCGGAGGTGTTGAACACGGCGGTCACGGCTCACCGGAGCTCCAGCGCGTCGATCCAGCGCGGCGACCCAGGCAAGGCATCGCCCGCTCCGCTCCACGATAGCGCTCCAGCGCTGTGCCGCCAACGAAGCCGAGGTGCCAGGAAACGGCACTCCACGCCCGCTGGTAGGCCACGAGGACGGGTCGATGGGGCAGCCCGGAGAAAAAGCTGCCTCACCGACCAGGTAGGGACCTAGAAACATAGTTGCCCCCTTCCCCCCACATTTAAAAGTCTATTTCTCCCACAGACACGGCACAGGACTCACTAAAACTGCAAAAAAAAGTGAATTAAACGGACCGCTGCTGGTTAGCAGCCGTTCCCCAAAATGGCTCCTCCTCCATATGACAGTCCCGCCATCCCAGGAATTAACCTTGTAAACCTACGCTGCACTCCCTCATTAGCAAATGTCAGGCAGTATCTCTGGAGAAATAGGACGGGTGATGTTTCGGGTCGGGACCCTTCTTCAGACTCCTTCATCCAGTCAGCACCTTGTGCGTGTCTTCGGTATAAACCGGCATCTGTGGATCCTTCCTGCACATAAGTCCCAGCCTAGCCTGCGGTCTACAACCGACAGGCCTCAGTCTGATCATCCCTTGGTACAATACACAGCGGGGTGACCCACAAGGTCGACAGACAGGGTAATCATCCTCAAATTATTATGAATTATTGATGCTCCTGGGGGGGAAAAAGGGCCATTTGAAGAGTCAATGGTCAATAGTTTTGCATTTAGTATTATTAATTTTTAAACCACTCTCAGGAATTACACATTCCCGAGTGTTTCACTGAAGATGGCAACATGTTAGTGGGGTTATCAAACACCTAGTTCCTGCACCAGTACACTGGTGCTAGTTTCACCATCAGTGAGGTTTATATTGTACACATACACACTGATGTGGTGCAGATTACATTAGCTCTCTGTGTAAATTATTTGCTCTGCGCATCTCCTGTCAATTTTTCCTCTCCCTCACCTTTAAGCTACGTCCTCTGGTTCTCGATTCTCCTACTCTGGGCAAGACCGATCGACCCGGTCTATTCCTCTCATGATTTTGTTGTTCTTCCTTCTTCTTCTTAGTTCCCCCCTCGGTCGTGTCTGACCATGGGTGTCTCCAGAGTGTGTGGAAGTTAATAATGATTTAAACTTACAAAATGGGTTCCGCTGAAACTAAGACAGGCTTTCACCTTCTCCTATTAAATTTCAAAGCCAGCGAAACGCACTAACCTTTGCTTTCAGTAACAAAGCTAGCAAACTGTTGGTGTTCCCTTTCAAGTCAAGTCAAGTCAAGTCAAGTTTATTTGTCACATACACATACGAGATGTGCGGTGAAATGAAAGTGGCAATGCTCGCGGACTTTTGTGCAAAAGACAAACAACAAAACAACCAAACAAATTATGAACACAATCATAACACACATATTATTTTACATAATAAATAATGGAAGGAAAAACGTTCAGTAGAGTTAGTCCCTGGTGAGATAGGCGTTTACAATCCGAATTGCCTCTGGGAAGAAACTCCTTCTCAACCTCTCCGTTCTCACCGCATGGCAACGGAGGCGTTTGCCTGACCGTAGCAGCTGGAACAGTCCGTTGCAGGGGTGGAAGGGGTCTCCCATGATTTTATTTGCTCTGGAGTTGCACCTCCTGTTGTATAGTTCCTGCAGGGGGCTGAGTGAAGTTCCACCGCCGCTGCGTAGAAGCACTGGAGGATCTTCGGAGACACTCTGAATTTCCTCAATTGCCTGAGGTGGTAAAGGCGCTGCCTTGCCTTACTCACGAGTGCTGCGGTGTGTGATGCCCATGTCATATCCTCAGAGAGGTGGACTCCCAGATATTTAAAACAGTTCACCCTATCCACAGGATCCCCAGTTATCCTCAATGGAGTGTACGTCCTCGGATGATGTGCCCTCCTAAAGTCCACGATCAGCTCCTTCGTTTTTTTGATGTTCAAGAGGAGGCTGTTATCCTGACACCAGAGTGCTAGATCAGCCACCTCCTCCCGGTAGGCCTTCTCATCATTGTCTGAGATCAGGCCCACCACCACAGTGTCATCAGCAAACTTAATTATTGAATTGGAGCTGAACCTAGCCACACAGTCATATGTGTACAGGGGGTACAATAGGGGGCTGTTGTATACCAATAACATAAGCGAGATAACAAGCACAGCTTCACGAACGTCTCCTCTATAATGTAATCATTGAGAGAGAATTCAGACTATAAGATTATAATGTGCGTCATAAATAGAAAAAAACAAAATGTTGTTTTGCAGAACTATAACCTTCTCCTATAACCATATATGGCTACCCCTTCCTCTGTCAGAAGAACCTGTCAATCTTAAGAAGTCAATCTTAAGAAGCAAGAGGCTGTACTATGATCTGTAGATAAGGTATTGCTGAATCGTTGGTTATTGGAGTATATATATATGTAATTAGATCACTGCCCCTTTGTGTGGGGATGAGAACTCTGTATAGTCTGTAATCTGCATACTGTAAAGAGTTTTACCCCACCCACCCGTCTGTGCCGAACATGATGTTGAGTTGAGGGTTTAGGATTAGGTTTGTTATTGTCGTCACCTGTACTGAGATGCAGTGAAAAGCTTTTGTTTGTGTGTGTGCTATCCAATTAAACCAATTCATATAATTATACAGTTTCTCCTTAATGTCCAGCGTTCTAGAGGAAATAATCAGATTTACAGAGGGCAATTAACCTACAAACCTGCACGTCTTTGGAGTGTGGGAGGAAACCGGAGCACCCGGAGAAAAGCCACACGGTCGCGGGAAGAACGTACAAACTCCGTACAGACAGCACCCGTAGTTAGGATCGAACCTGAGTCTGTGGTGCCGAAAGGCAGCCAGTCTACCGCTGTACCACCGTGCCACCCCAATATTGTTATGGAAAGCCATGCCAAGACCAGTAGAGTCATATAGAGTCACACAGTGTGGATATCGGCTCTTCGGCCCAACTTGTCTATGCAGACCAATATGTCCCATCTACACTAGTCCCACCTGCCTGCATTTAGCCCATATGCCTCTAAACTTATCCACATATCTGCTTAAATTGCTAAAAGTTGCGATCGTACCTGCCTCAACTACCTCCTCAGGCAGCTTGTTTCATCCACCCACCATTCTTTGTGTAAGAAAAGTTACCCATCAGATTCCTATTAATAGCCCAGTCCCACGGTACGAGTTCATTCCAAGAGCTCTCCCGAGTTTAAAAAAAAATCAAACTCGTGGTAAGCACGGAGAATGAACGTAGCGGGTACGTCGGAGCTCGGGGACGTCTCTTAGCGGCTCGTAACGCTAACGGCAGGTACTCGGGAAGACTCGCTAACGGCAGGTAAGCACGGGAAGACTCGTGAAGATTTTTCAACATGATGAAAAATGTCCACGAGAGCCCCGAGTACCGACGAGTGGCCATTACAGTAAATCTCCGAGTTCAAGTCAGGGAAAACTCGGGAGAACTCTTGGAATGAACTGGTACCATGGGACAGGGGTTTTAATCTATCCTCCCTTCACCTTAATGCTCGTCATCGTTGAAAACATTAGCGAGGCAGTGGCGCTGGTTTCCGACAGGCACGGTGACGGACGCACCACACGTCTCTGTCCTCCGTGCAGCCGGCGAGCTCCTCCTTTGTCTCTACACGTGCGTCTTCCATCAACGTCTCCAGCATCGCCTAGATCGGCCGCCCCGGGTCACGTGTTCCATGGGTTGGTTCCCACGGCACGACCTTCAACCAATGTCCCACGGTTCTCGACCCATTCAGGTATCTGATGGAGGGTGGTGAATCTGTGGAATTCATTGCCACAGAGGGCTGTGAAGGCCAAGGCAATTAATATTGTTATGGATGAGGTAGATTCTTGATTAGTGCGGGTGTCAGGGGTGATGGGGGGAATCCTGCTCCTATCACTTATGAACTTATGAGACAAATAACATTGACTTTGGGGTTGGAAAGACAGAATGAGTTGGAACCAAGATTCAAGAGAGTTTATTGTCATGTGTCCCTGATAGGACAATGACATTCTTGCTTTGATTCAGCACAATAGAACATAGTAGGCATTTAGTACAAAACATATACCATTACCATCTAAAATGATTGGCTTACCCCTACCATCCCTTGAATCACTTTACCACAAACGGACATTACACAGAGCCCGCAAGATCATCTCTGATCCTACTCACCCTCCACACTATGCCTTTCAGCTACTGCCCTCTGGGAGGCGCTACAGGACAATTGCCTCAAAAACAAACCACTTTAAAAACAGTTTCATTCCCACTGCAATTAACATTTTAAACTCTGTACGGTGAGGAATAAGAATAAGCATGGCCCTTATGTATTATGTAATGCATCTGTTTGTATGTATATCTATGCTATATGTTTAATGTTTGATGAAATGTTGGAACCTGTACCGGGCTGTACGGATAACAAATTCCACCAGCCTGGCTGTGTGGTCATTAAAATACAATACAATTATATAAATATATACACACATGAATAAATGAACTGATAAAATGCAAATAAACAGATAATGGGTTATTAATGTTCAGAGTTTTGTCCGAGCCAAGTTTAATAGCCTGATGGCTGTGGGGAAGTAGCTATTCCTGAACCTGGACGTTGCAGTCTTCAGGCTCCTGTACCTTCTACCTGAAGGTAGCAGGGAGATGAGTGTGTGGCCAGGATGGTGTGGGTCTTTGATGATACTGCCAGCCTTTTTGAGGCAGCGACTGCGATAGATCCCCTCGATGGAAGGAAGGTCAGAGCCGATGATGGACTGGGCAGTGTTTACTACTTTTTGTAGTCTTTTCCTCTCCAGGGCGCTCAAGTTGCCGAACCAAGCCACGATGCAACCGGTCAGCATGCTCTCGACTGTGCACCTGTAGAAGTTAGAGAGAGTCCTCCTTGACAAACCAACTCGCCGTAATCTTCTCAGGAAGTAGAGGCGCTGATGTGCTATGACTAAACCAGGGAGGTGGTTTAGTCATAGTCTTAGCATCATACAGAATGGAAACAGACCGTTCACCCCAACTTGTCCCTGCCAGCCAAGATGCCCCACCTGAGGTAGCCCCACTTGCCTGCATTGGGCCTACATCCTGAAACACACAGTGGAGGCAAATACGATAATGGTATTTAAGAGGAGTTTCAATAGGCACATGCATGGATATTCAGGGAATGGAGGGATAGCAGTGCAGATCCAATGGGCTGAGCAGCCTAATTCTGCTCCAAAGTCTTATGAGATGGATTGCATGCAGGTAGAGTAGTTTATATTGTTGTCCCATTGTTTATATTGTTGTCCACCCAGGTGAAAAAGGTTAGAAACATAGAAAAAAAAAGGTGCAGGAGTAGGCCATTCGGCCCTTTGAACCAGCACCGCCATTCAATGTGATCATGGCTGATCATCCCCAATCAGTACCCTGTTCCTGCCTTCTCCCCATATCCCCAGATTCCGTTAGCCCTGAGAGCTAATATCCAACTCTCTCTTGAAATCTGTCTGAATGTCCAGCCAATCTAAGCCTCTCATAATTCTATATAATTTTAAGCGTCTCCACTCAATCTCCAGCGTTCCAGAAAAAACAACCTCCGTCTGTCGTGGAACTGGATCTGGATGTGGTACGCTGACAAACTCTGGGCAGAGCAGGTCTCAGCACTGGACAATATTTTTTACGCTTATACCAAGCCAATTAACCTGCAAACCTGCACGTCTTTGGAGCGTGGGAGGAAACGGAAGATCTCGGAGAAAACCCGCGCAGAACACAGGGGAGAACGTACAAACTCGGTACAGACAGCGCCCGTGGTCGGGATCGGACCGGGGTCTCTGGCGCTGAATTTTTGCTGTAAGGCAGCAACTCTACCGCTGGGCCACCGTGACTGCCCTTGAGGGATAATGATGACCAGCGATGATGGAGATGTCTCATCATTTTAAACATCTCCCTTCAACGTTGCAGAAAAAAAGCAACCTAATAGCCCTGTCCCACTGTACGAGTTCATTCCAAGTTCATTCTCCCGAATTTCCCCTGATTCGAACTCGGAGATTTATGGTAATGGGTACTCAAGGCTCTCGTGGACATTTTTTTCAACATGTTGAAAAATCTTCGTGAGTCTTCCCGAGCTTACCGCGTTTCCCGAGTACCTGCCGTTAGCGTTACGAGCCGCTAAGAGACGTCCCCGAGCTCCGACGTACCCGCTACGTACATTCTCCGTGCTTACAAGAGTCAAGAGTCAAGAGTCAATTTAATTGTCATTTGGACCCCTAGAGGTCCAAACGAAATGCCGTTTCTGCAGCCATACATTACACACAAATAGACCCAGACACAACATAATTACATTTTACATAAACATCCATCACATAGCTGTGATGGAAGGCCAAAAAAACGTATCTCTCCACTGCACTCTCCCCCCCCCGATGTCAGAGTCAAAGTCAAAGCCCCCGGCTGGCGATGGCGATTGTCCCGCGGCCATTGAAGCCACGCCGGGTGGTGCGAGGTCGCACACCGGGTCTTGGTGTTGGAGCCCCCGGTGTGCGCTCGCAGAGTCCGCGGCCATTCCAGCCGCGGGGCGGTGATGTTAGGCCCCGGTCCAGGAGCTCTTCGACCCCGCAACTCGGGCGGGAGAATTCGCCGTTGCAGAAGCCCCGAAAAGCGGTCTCTCTCCAGGGAGCCGCGGGCTCCCGGCGCCGCTGTCCGTAGACCCGCAGCAGCAGCCTCCGACTCAGCAGCAGCAGCAGCAGCGGCAACGCTCCTCCACCGCTCCGGACTCGGCCAGCCCCGCGACGGCGACGGTGAGTAGCACCTGAGTCCCCGGCTTCCCCCTGTTGGAGGCCGCTCCTCGTTGCGGCCTCAACGACAAGGGAAACCCGACGAGAGAAGGTCGGGTCTCCAGTGCAGGGAGAGATTTAAAAAGTTTTCCCCCCCCCTCCCACCCCACCCCCACCCCCCCACACACACACCCAACAAAAAATAACAAAAACTACATTAAAACACAGACAGAAAATAATAAAAACGTGGACAGACTGCAGAGGCCGCTGCTGGCCAGAGTTTGATTTATTTTTAAACTCGGAGAGCTCTTGGAATGAACTCGTACAGTGGGACAGGGCTATAAGTCTGTCCAACCTCCCCCTGTAGCTAACATTCTGTAACCCAGGCATCATTCTGGTCTACCATCTCTGCCACCCGCTCCAAAGCCTTCCCGTAATTAGATGTAAATATTTTAAATGATCAAATTAAGAATGGCGACTCAAATGTTCAATAATGTACTATCACCGACATTGTGCCTAATTACAACATCGCACAGATAATGGAGAGCCTTTAGTGTGAAGTTACCATTTCTGTTGACAGCAGAGGCATGTTAACAAGGGAGGGAGCATCACCCAACAAGCGAGCACAGTTGGAAAATCGTGAGGAGATTTCATTGAGGAGATCTGATCGTAATCTGGCAATTACGCTTTTTTCACACAAAGTGATGGTGCCTGTTCATATCAATCATGTTATGATGGTATTTAAGAAGGAACTGCAGATGCTGGAATATCGAAGGTACACAAAAATGCTGGAGAAACTCAGCGGGTGCAGCAGCATCTATGGAGCGAAGGAAATAGGCAACGTTTCGGGCCGAAACCCTTCTTCAGACTGATGTGGGGTGGGGGGTGGCATACCTTGAAGAGATTTCGCAGTGGATTAGACAAAGTGTTTAAGAAGGAACTGGTGAATGACTGGTGTACCATGACACCCAGGTCTCGCTGAAAAGGGGAGATGCAGCGAGACCTGGGTGTCATGGTACACCAGTCATTGAAGGTAGGCATGCAGGTGCAGCAGGCAGTGAAGAAAGCGAATGGTATGTTAGCTTTCATAGCAAAAGGATTTGAGTATAGGAGCAGGGAGGTTCTACTGCAGTTGTACAGGGACTTGGTGAGACCACACCTGGAGTATTGCGTACAGTTTTGGTCTCCAAATCTGAGGAAGGACATTATTGCCATAGAGGGAGTTCAGAGAAGGTTCACCAGACTGATTCCTGGGATGTCAGGACTGTCTTATGAAGAAAGACTGGATAGACTTGGTTTATACTCTCTAGAATTTAGGAGATTGAGAGGGGATCTTATAGAAACTTACAAAATTCTTAAGGGGTTGGACAGGCTAGTTGCAGGAAGATTGTTCCCAATGTTGGGGAAGTCCAGGACAAGGGGTCACAGCTTAAGGATAAGGGGGAAATCCTTTAAAACCGAGATGAGAAGAACTTTTTTCACACAGAGTGGTGAATCTCTGGAACTCTCTGCCGCAGAGGGTAGTCGAGGCCAGTTCATTGGCTATATTTAAGAGGGAGTTAGATGTGGCTCTTGTGGCTAAAGGGATCAGGGGGTATGGAGAGAAGGCAGGTACGGGATACTGAGTTGGATGATCAGCCATGATCATATTGAATGGCGGTGCAGGCTCGAAGGGCCGAATGGCCTACTCCTGCACCTAATTTCTATGTTCTATGTTTCTAACTGCAGGTGCTGGAATAGAGAGGAGGTCGTGAAACTGTGCCCGGAGTGGAGAGGAAGTTATGATGGTATTTGTTTGCAGGAGGCCGGATATTTCACTACACAAAATCTCAGCCTGAATGTCAACACGGTGTCTCAGCGGTAGAGTTGCTGCCTCACAGCGCCAGAGACCAGTGTTTGATCCTGACCACAGGTGCTGCCTGTGTGGAGTTTGCACGTTCTCCCTGTGACCGCGTGGGTTTTCCCCGGGCGCTCCAGTTTCCTCCCACGCTCCAAAGACGTACAGGTTTGTAGGTCAATTGGCTTTTGTCCCGAGTGTGGGTAGGGGGAGGTCATAAGCGATAGGAGCAGAATTAGGCCATTCAGCCCATCTACTCTGCCTATCAATCATGGCTGATCTATCTCTCCCTCCTAACCCCATTCTCCCATAACCTTGGGCTTGTACACTCTGGAGTTTAGAAGGATGAGAGGGTATCTCATTGAAACATATAAGATTTTTAAGGGCTTGGACACGCTAGAGGCAGGAAACGTGTTCCCGATGTTGGGGGAGTCCAGAACCAAGGGCCACACAGTTTAAGAATAAGGGGTAAGCCATTTAGAACAGAGACGAGGAAACACTTTTTCTCACAGAGAGTGGTGAGTCTGTGGAATTCTCTGCCTCAGAGGGCGGTGGAGGCCGGTTCTCTGGATACTTTCAAGAGCTAGATAGGGCTCTTAAAATTAGCGGAGTCAGGGGATATGGTGAGAAGGCAGGAACGGGGTACTGATTGTGGATGATCAGCCATGATCACATTGAATGGCGGTGCTGGCTCGAAGGGCCGAATGGCCTACTCCTGCACCTATTGTTTATTGTGTAACCCCTGAATCACGGCGGTCACGGTGGCGCAGCGGTAGAGTTGCTGCCTTACAGCGAATGCAGCGCCGGAGACCCGGGTTCAATCCAGACTCCAGGTGCTGTCTGTACGGAGTTTGTACGTTCTCCCCGTGACTGGTTTTTCTCCGAGATCTTCTGTTTCCTCCTACATTCCAAAGACGTACAGGTTTGTAGGCCAATTGGCTTGGTAAATGTAAAAATTGTCCCTAGTGGGTGTAGGATAGTGTTAGTGTGCGGGGATCGCTGGTCAGCACGGACACGCTGGGCCGAAGGGCCTGTTTTCATGCTGCATCTCTAAACTAAACCAACACCCATACTAATCAAGAATCTATCCATCTCTGCCTTAAAAATATCCATTGACTTGGCCTCCACAGCCTTCTATGGCAAAGAATTCCACAGATTCACCACCCTCTGACTAAAGAAATTCCTCCTCATCTCCTTCCTAAAGAAGCGTCCTTTAATTCTGAGTTCTAGACTCTCTAACTAGTAGAAACATCCTCTCTGAATCCACTCTATCCAGGTCTCTTACTATTCGGTATGTTTCAATGAGGTCCCTCATCCTTCCAAACTCCAGTGACTACAGGCCCAGTGCTGTCAAATACTTATCATATGTTAACATTAATGAGATCACTCTAGTAAACCTCCTCTGCACCCTCGCCAGAGCCAGCACCTCCTTCCTCAGATATAGGGCCCAAAATGGCTCATAATATTCCAAATACGGCCTGACCAGCGCCTTATAGAGCCTCAGCATTAAATCCCTGTTTTTGTATTCTTGTCCTCTGTAAAGAAATGCTAGCAATGCATTCTCCATAGGAAGATTACGGAGAGTTGGTTTGTCAAGGAGGACTCTCTCTAACTTCTACAGGTGCACAGTAGAGAGGACACAAAGTGCTGGAGCAACTCAGCAGGCTGAAGAATGGTGCCGACCCGAAACGTCACCCATATCCGTGTTCTCCAGAGATGCTGTCTGACCCGCGGAGTTACTCCAGCACCTTTGTGTCCAGTTGGTAGAACCGTTAACTCACAGCACCAGGGACCAGGGTTCGATGCTGGTCTCAGGTGCTGTCTGTAGATGTTCCCTCTGTGACCGGGTGGGTTTCCTCCGGGTGCTCCAGTTTTCTCCCACATTTCAAAGCCATTTGGGTTTAGTAGCCCTTATTATGTAAGTGAGAGGTGGAATCTGGGGGAATAGACGACAATCCTTGCAATAATGCCATCTATTCTATCACTCACTTACATAAACCTAATCCAACTTTATCCTCTCCTTTAAATTGAGTTAGATATATATTATTATATTAGTAAGCGTGGGTTGATGGTCAGCTTATACACGGTGGGCCAAGAACATGTTTTTATGTTGTATCTGTCTATAAGATGCAATTTAATTTAATTTAATTAACAATTTAAGTGTGCCCACCCCTAATTCATTTACTGGTGCCCTCCCCTAATGTATTATTTGGTATTATTTTTTTATTTATTATTATAGATACAGCGGGGAAACAGGCCCTTCAGCCCACTGGGTCCGAGCCGACCAGCGACCCCCACGCATTAACACTATCCTACACACACTAGGGACAATGTTTACATTTACCTACAAACCTGTACGTCTTTGGAGTGTGTGTGGAAACCCTCACAGGTCACGGGGAGAACGTACAAACTCCGTATGGACAGCACCCATAGTCGGGATCGGACTATGCTGTAAGGCAGCAACTCTACTGCTGCGCCACCACCCGTTTTCCCATTCCAGCCCTAATTCCCCATTTACAGGTGCCCTTCCCTAATTACATTTACAGGTGCCCTCCCCTAATTATATTTAAAGGTGCCCTCCCCTAATTATATTTACAGGTGCCCTCCCCTAATTATATTTAAAGGTGCCCTCCCCTAATTATATTTAAAGGTGCCCTCCCCTAATTATATTTACAGGTGCCCTCCCCTAATTATATTTAAAGGTGCCCTCCCCTAATTATATTTAAAGGTGCCCTCCCCTAATTATATTTAAAGGTGCCCTCCCCTAATTATATTTAAAGGTGCCCTCCCCCAATTACCTCAGAAATGGGGAATAAAGAAATGGGGGATAAGGTTTTAAATTGAATGAGGTGTCTTCCACTAAAGCCAATCACCCATTGCAGGTGGAAGACAAGAGCTAGAGCTAGGAACAAAAGTTTGTGGAGTTATAGTCATTACTTCTCCGTGGATTGTCACCTTTTCGTGGTGGCAACCCACGCTCCTTCCAGCACTCTTTACAATCATTGTTATAGCAGGGTGACCAAAACAAGGTGTACAGCGGTAGAGACGCTGCCTCACAGCGCCAGAGACCCGGGTTTGATCCTGACCGGGTGCTGTCTGTACGGAGTTTGTACGTTTTCCCTGTGACCTGCGTGGGTTTTCTCTGGATGCTCCGGTTTCCGCCCACGCTCCAGAGACGTACAGGTTTGTAAGTTATTTGACCTTCTCTAAATGGTAAATTGTCCCTAGTGTGAAGGATAGCACTAGTGTATGTGGATTACTGATCAGCGCGGACTGTGTGTCGAAGGGCCTGTTTCCGCGCTGGAACTCTAAACTATAACTGAACTCCAAATTTGTTCAAACTGCTGAAATAACACAGTTGGGGTTCAATTTGCAGGGATTTACATGTTACATGAGAAGGACAGAGAAGGGGAGAGAGAAGGGGGGAGAAGGGGAGAGAGAAGGGGAGAGAAGGGGGGGGAAGGGGGTAGAAGGGGGTAGAAGGGGAGAGAAGGGGAGAGAGAAGGGGGGGGGGAGAAGAGGAGAGAGAAGGGGAGAGAAGGGGAGAGAGAAGGGGGGAGAAGGGGAGGGAGAAGGGGAGGGAGAAGGGGAGGGAGAAGGGGGGGAGAGAAGGGGAGCGAGAAGGGGGGGAGAGAGAAGGGGAGAGAGAAGGGGGGGAGAGAAGGGGGGAGAGAGAGGAGAGAGAGAAAGGGGGATTGAGAGGAGAGAGAAGGGGAGAGAGAAGGGGGGGAGAAGGGGAGATAGAAGGAGAGAGAGAAGGAGAGAGAAGAAGAGAGAGAAGGGGAAAGAGAAGGGGGGGAGAAGGGGAGAGAGAAGGGGAGAGAAGAGGAGAGGGAGAGAGAGAGAGAAGAAGAGGCGAAGGGGAGAGAGAAGGGGAGAGAGAAGGGGGGAGAGAAGAGGAGAGAGAGAAGGGGGGAGAGAAGGAGGAGTGGGGGAGAGAGCGAGAAGGGAGGGAGGTGAGAGAGAAGAGGAGAGAGAAGGGGAGAGAGAAGGAGGGGAGAAGGGGAGAGAGAAGGGGGGAGAGAAGGGTGGAGAGAAGGGTGGAGAGAAGAAGGGGAGAGAGAAGGGGAGAGAAGGTAGGAAAAGGGGAGGGGGGGAGAAGGAGTGGAGACAGTTTTAAGAAGTTTAATAAAGTTAGCGGCCATTTTACCTTCCGGCAGATCTTCTAGGTCCTGAAAACCAAAGATCCTACAGGATCTTTGCTGAAAACTCCAATGAGCCAAACAAAATGGCCGGTCATCGAAGGAGATGGCCTTCGACTGCCTGTAACCCGGGTCTCTGGAGCTGTGAGGCAGTAACTCTACCGCTGCGCCACCATGCCGCCCTGTTGGTACTTGTTTAATAGTGTCACACGTGCTGAGATACAGTGAAAAACCTTTGTTTACGTGCCATCTAATTAAATTAGACCATACTATGCAATCAAGCTATTCACAAGGACAACAATGCTAGAGAGCAAAATACAGTGTTACAGCATTGTAGCATAAGAGTCCCAGAGGAAAAAAGCGCAGTATCTGCAATGAGGTAGGTTGGAAGATCGGAAATACACCCTAGCTTTTGGGTGAACTGTTGACAAGTTTGACAACAGAGGAGAAGAAGCTGTTCCTGAGTCTGGTGGTGCGTGCTTTCAAGCTCTTGTAATTGCTGCCAACGAAAGTGGGGAGAAGAGGGAATGACCGATGCGAAAAAGATCCTTGAGCATGTTTGTTGCATCCCAGTGGCAGCGTCAGGTGTCAATGTAGATAATTATGTTTTCTTTTCATCTTCACCCATTCAATCACCAATTTATTCCGTCCCCTCACTCTGTCACTTTGCTAATGTATATTTTAAGTGCGCTTCAAGTACAATATTTGATCATATATACAGATAGCACATCCTCGTCCTCTAGCGATTAACCATGTGAACATGATCTGCCCCAAAGATGTTAAACTCTAATTTCTATACTGAAAACATAAATCTAGGGCTTAAATTTCGCTGGCTGAGAAAACCTTGCCGACTTCGCAAATGGAGACATGCTTGTAAGTTTCAACTTCACCAGAACTGATTAGCACTTTAATAGAGTCATAGATAGTAATGAGCCAGCTCCATTCAATAATTCACGTGAAGGATTATAAGATGATCCAATATTTACAAATTAATTAGTTGCCCACAAAATTAATAACTTTCCAGATATAACTTTCTCTTCTTATAGGATTCCTTTACGTCAAAGATCACCAACGCTGTCAAAGTCTCTGTGATCCACCACGACAATGTAGAGGAAACCCACCCTCCCCAACAACTCTCACCAACTTCTACAGATGCGCTGTCGAAAGCATTTTATCAGGATGCATCACAGCACGGTTTGGGAACAGCTCCATCCACGACCACAAGAAATTGCAGGGAATTGTGGACGCAGCCCAGACCATCGCACAAACCAACCTCCCTTCCATTGACTCCATCTACACCTCACGCTGCCTCGGCAAGGCCAGCAGCATAATCAAGGACCAGTCGCACCTTGGCCACTCATTCTTCTCCCCTCTCCCATTCAGATAAGATGTTGGCGTAGACCTCCTAGTTTCCATGCTATTCCACAAGGAATAAAAGCCAATTCCCAGCATCAATGGTAATGTCTGGGTTCAGATTAGTTGACATTGGTTGGTCACTTGAATCACATCAGCCAACTCCCAGGCATGAGCCAGAGGGGAAAACTGGGGCAGGATGAGAGAAGAAGCAGAACAGAATATAGACACAAAAAACTGGAGTAAATCGGCAGGAATGGAGAGAAGGAATGGGTGATGTTTTCGGTCTGGACCCTACTTCAGTCAGGGATAAGGGAAACGAGAGATATAGAGAGAGAAAGATCGAACAATAAAAGATATGCAAAAAAACTAACGATGACCAAGGAAACAGGCCAGTGTTAGCTGTTCGTTGGGTGAAAACGAGAAGCTGGTGTGACTTGGGTGGGGGAGGGATAGAGAGTGAGGGACTGCCGGGTCTACTTGATGTTAGAGAAACCAATACTCATACCACTGGGCTGTAAGCTGTCCAAGCGAAATATGAGGAGCTGTTCCTCCAATTTGCATTTGGCCTCACTCTGACACTGGAGGAGACCCAGGACAGAGAGGTCAGTGTGGGATTGGGAAGGGGAATTAAAGGGTTTAGCAACCGGGAACAGTACAGAAAGACTGAAGAAAAGTGGGAGACAGAAGAAGGGAGGAAGAGGGCAAGGAAAGGACACAAAGTGGGCTGTTGGTCTAAGGATGATGAAGGCTGAGCCACCGGGGCAGAGCAGAGACCATCAGCGCCACCATGTGGTCAGGACTGATCTTCCGGGAAGAAGCCCTAGACAGCCAGCACCTCTACTGAAGGTAAGGCTGAGTGGCCAGGGCAAGTCTGAGATGCCACAGTGCCTCTTCCTGCCCACACACAACAAGGGACTGCCCCCACACACAGAGGCAAAGACTGAGCTGCCAGCATAACCCAGAGGCCGCCAGCACCGTCCCAATTCAATCTGAAAGCCGAGCTACCAGGTTAAACCTGAGCCCGCCAGTGCCTCCTATAGGCAATAGACAATAGGTGCAGGAGTAGGCCATTCGGCCCTTCGAGCCAGCACCGCCATTCAATGTGATCATGGCTGATCATCCCCAATCAGTACCCCGTTCCTACCTTCTCCGCATATCCCCTGACTCCGCTATCTTTAAGAGCCCTATCTAGCTCTCCCTTGAAAGCATCCAGAGAACCGGCCTCCACCGCACAAGCCCGAGATCGCCAACGCTACCACACATACACTCTGACAGAGAGGGACATCGCCCCCATGTGGTCCTGGACTGTGTGACCACTGTAATTAAACCATATCATGTGACTTCACCCCACTGCGAGTGTCGGTGTGGTCACTGCCGAACCCCGGATCATCCCCGACGACACACTACTATCTTGTAGATTTTCTGTGTACTTTATGTACAACCTATGTTTATGTGTGTTGTCTGGGTGTCTGTGATGTTGCTGCAAGCATGTTTCTCAATGGACCTGTACCTCACCAGACAATTAACCTGATGCAACTTGACCACCACGTATCATAGCCAGAGGAAAGATCCTCACTACATCTAATTTGTCTAGTCCTCTAACTATCAGATGTCTCAGTGTTATCAAGCCTCATTGCTAACAACTCTACATAACAGAGGCAAGAGAATCAATTGCGGACACAAAATGCTGGAGTAACTCAGCGGGTGAGGCAGCATCTCTGGAGAAAAGGAACGGGTGACCCTTCGAGACCCTTTTTCAGACTGGTCAGGGGAGGGGGCGGGGCAGGGATAGAATGCAGTCAGTGACAGTAAAGGGCCTGTCCCACTTGGCTGTCATTGGCACGCCATTTACGTGACCTGCTAGCGTGTGGCTAGCGTGTTGGTAGCGCGGGACGGGCGCATGGAGTGGTGTGGAGGAGTGGAGTGGCGTGGACGAGTGTGGACTTCGTCCTGCACGAAATCTTCGCGCGCCAACGGCCTGTCGCGTAACTGACGGCCAAAGTGGGACAGGCCCAAGACCCTGGCGCGATGCAACGTCTCACCTCCAACAGCAGCAGAAGCAGGAAAACCATCGCCGAGCTCGGCCTGGGGCTCACGGCCGTTGCGGTCCGGATCCGCCCCCACTTCTACTCCCAGAGCGGGGCCAAGACGATCGGCGATAGACACAAAATGCAGGAGTAACTCAGCGGGACCGGCAGCATCGCTGGAGAGAAGCAATGGGTGACGTTTCGCGTGGAGACTCTTCTTCAGACTGAATATAAATAAGATTAAATATCTTCAAATGACGTCCCGTGCTCCAGACGGCCGTGCGGGCGCATGATGATGTGCCCGACCGTCGCCTGTCAGTCACTACCGACCTGTCGCATAAATGACAGCCAACTGGGGAGCAGAAGGGGATGGAGAGAGAAATGAAGGGCAGAATCAACTGGCATAGATATGCCCCAACATGAACAATGACATTCTTACACCTTAACAGGCCATTACACACAGATACATATAATAATCAAAGTCATTCATAGTTATAGAGTGATACAGTGTGGAAACAGGCCCATTAGCCCAACATACCCATATCAACCAACAAATCTCAGCTACACTAGTCCCACCTGCCTGCGTTTGCCCCATATCCCTCTAAACCTGTCCTATCCATGTACCTGCCCAAATATTTCTTAAACTTTGTGACGGTACCTGCCTTAACTACCTCCTCCAGCAGCTCGTTCCACACACCCACCTCTCTGCCTGGACATCACCTTCAAGGAACTATGCACTCCTAGATCCCTCTGTTCTACAACAGTCTCCAGTGCCCTCCTATTCATTGTGTAGGTCCTGCCCGTGTTAGACTTTCCAAAATGCAACACCTCATGTTTCTCTGTATTAAATTCCATCAACCATTCGTCATCCCACTTGCTAACCTATCTAGATTCTGCGTCAATTTTTGACAGCGATCTTCACTATCAAAACCTCCAACTTTAGGTTTTGAGTATAGGAGCAGGGAGGTTCTACTGCAGTTGTACAGGGTCTTGGTGAGACCACACCTGGAGTATTGCGTACAGTTTTGGTCTCCAAATCTGAGGAAGGACATTATTGCCATAGAGGGAGTGCAGAGAAGGTTCACCAGACTGGTGATTCCTGGGATGTCAGGACTGTCTTATGAAGAAAGACTGGATAGACTTGGTTTATACTCTCTAGAATTTAGGAGATTGAGAGGGGATCTTATAGAAACTTACAAAATTCTTAAGGGGTTGGACAGGCTAGATGCAGGAAGATTGCTCCCGATGTTGGGGAAGTCAAGGACAAGGGGGTCACAGCTTAAGGATAAGGGGGAAATCCTTTAAAACCGAGATGAGAAGAACTTTTTTCACACAGAGTGGTGAATCTCTGGAACTCTCTGCCACAGAGGGTAGTCGAGGCCAGTTCATTGGCTATATTTAAGAGGGAGTTAGATGTGGCCCTTGTGGCTAAGGGGATCAGAGGGTATGGAGCGAAGGCAGGTATGGGATACTGAGTTGGATGATCAGCCATGATCATATTGAATGGCAGTGCAGGCTCGAAGGGCCGAATGGCCTACTCCTGCACCTAATTTTTATGTTTGTATGTTTAGCGTAATTCAATAAATCAGGAACCACAATACTAAGTCGTAGACTGTTTAATCTCTCCTCATGTGACTTAGAAACATAGAAAATAGGTGCAGGAGGAGGCCATTCGGCCCGTCGAGCCAACACCGCCATTCATTGTGATCATGGCTGATCGTCCCCTATCAATAACCCGTGCCTGCCTTCTCCCCACATCCCTTGACTCCAATAGCCCCTAGAGCTCTATCTAACTCTCTCTTAAATCAATCCAGTGATTTGCCCTCCACTGCCCTCTGTGGCAGGGAATTCCACAAATTCACAACTCTGGGTGAAAATGTTTTTCCTCACCTCAGTCTTAAATGGCCTCCCCTTTGACAGTTCTGCACCGGATGAATCCTCAGGTAAATTTTCATTACCAAATTCTTAAATATGCTGTTTAGGATAGTCTAAAATGACACACAGTACTTTAAGCCAGGTGGCACTGAGGTTATATTGATTGAAAGATACAGCATAGGGACAGGCCCTTCGGCCCTCTGAATTCATGCCGACCATCGATCGCCCATGCCCACTAGTTCTACGTTAGTCCACTTAAGTGCCTGTCCCACTTACGCGATTTTTTTTGGCGATTGCCGGCACCCGTCATAGTCGCTGCAGGTCGGCAAAAAAATTCAACGTTGAAATTCCAGCGGCGAGCAGAAAAAGGTACGACTCTTTGGGCGACTACTCACGACCAAACATGTGTCACCCCGCGACATGTCGCCTGTACGGTCGTGAGGATTCGAGGACACAAAGATTCGTACCTTTTCGTGGTCGCCGCTGGATTTTGAACGTTGACAATTCTCAGCGAGCTGCTGCGACTATGACGGGTGCCGGCAGTCGCCGAATAAAATCGCGTACGTGGCACAGGCCCTTAACGTGTCCAGTCCCGTATACACCAGGGGGCAAATTACAGAGGCCAATGAAACTACAAACCCGCACGTCCTGAGGAAGCGGGAGGGAACCGGAGTACCCGGACAAAACTCAGGAGAACGTGCTAACTCCACGCAGACAGCACCCGAGGTCAGGAGCGAACATTGGTTTAGTTTGGGTTTTAGTTTTGAGATACAGTGCGGAAACAGGCCATTCAGCTCACCGGGTCTGCGCCGACCAGCGATCCACACACACACACACACACACTAGGGACAATTTACAATTTTACCCAGCCAATTATCCCCCAAACCGGCACATCTTTAGTCCTCCAGAGCTGTGAGGCAGCAGCTCTACCAGTTGCACCACCCAGCCTCCCTGGCCAGCAATCAATGCTAAGATGCGTAGGAAGGAACTGGAGATGCTAGTTTACACCAAAGATAGATACAATAAACTGGAGTCTCTGCAGAAAAGGATGCGTTCCTGACTATTCTGTATGGTCCCAGTGCAGTCATTCTATATGATCACACAGTGCAGTAAAACTGATGCAGCATTCCTGGATGTCATGATATGTCACATTATAAATGCCCCAATGATTAATTAAATGTTCTGCCACATTACAACCTCGTAAAAATGTTCTAAACTCCTGATTAAATGGTGCACCCGCTTCATGCATTAGTAATGTATTAGTGTTACATTGGTAAGTTGCAACAATAGGGCCTGTCCCACTTGGGCGACGTTTTCGGCGACAGCGCGTGTGGTCGGGGCGTGACGCGGGGTGGTGCGTGTAGCGACGCGCGGTGTCTCCCTGCCGCCCCCTGGATTTTGGAATGTTCAACATCATCAGGCGACATCTGGGTCTCGTCGTATCCTGTTGCCTTGTCACTCGCTGACGGTCGCTGTCCTGCGGGTGGCGCCCGGCGATGCTGACGCTAAATAAACTATTTACTTCTTAAAAAGTTATTGATCCTTAGATTTATTGTAGATACGTTCATTTCCAATGTACTTTGGTGTAACCTTCTTGTGTAGTGTCGTGGCTTGGCGTGACGGTGGCGTGGAGTGTGGTACAACTTGACGGTTTTTAGGGCGACCAAGGGCGCCAGCGGCTGACGTTCGCAGTCACCGAAAATATCGCAAAGTGGGACAGGCTCTTTAAGATTTTTTTAAAAACTTTAGCAATATTGCAAGCCAACAGGCCCTTCGACCCCCCGAGCCCGGTCTCTGCTCCTCCCCCAAAGACCGAGAACCAAGAGGAGGGAGCCAGGAGCAAGGGCCGGTAGAAAAGTGAACCCCCCCCCCCCGCCAGGCACAAAGGTGGGCGGGCGAGGAGTGGGACAGATGGAGGGCCTGCAGCAGCCTGGGGCTCACTTGCATCAGGCAACGCTCCATACAAACTAGACTGTGGACTGGACATTGAAAATGGCATCAAATGACCAAATATTAAACACTACAACCTTCAATTAAGCTCCAAACTCGGTAGACTTGGGACGTGTGGCATGTGATCTGTGATTGTGTGCGGTGTGTGTGAGTGTGTGTGTGAGAGTGTGTGTGAGTGTGAGTGCGAGTGGAGTGCGAGTGTGAGAGTGAGAGTGTGAGTGCGAGTGTGAGAGTGTGAGTGCGAGTGTGAGAGTGTGAGAGTGTGAGTGTGAGTGTGAGTGTGAAAGTGTGAGTGTGCGAGTGTGAAAGTGTGAGTGTGCGAGTGTGAGTGTGAGTGTGTGCGAGTGAGTTAGTGAGTGTGAGTGCGAGAGTGAGAGTGCGAGTGCGATTGTTTAGGGATGAATGACAATAAAACACTATCTCTCAATCCATGAATAACCTGATCATCTTTTCCATCAGTCTGAAGGGTCCCTATCCATATTCTCCAGAGATGATGCCTGACCGGAACCAGGAGATATGGGGAGAGGGCAGGAACGGGGTACTGACTGGGGATGATCAGCCATGATCACATTGAATGGCGGTGCTGGCTCGAAAGGCCGAATGGCCTACTCCTGCACCGATTGTCTATTGACCCGCTGAGTTACTCCAGCACAGTGACTGTTTCAATTACGTCAATCCTAAGATGACAAGCACTCCATATTATATCTGGCCGAGTACTAAACTCTTGTGCTACTCAGCTAGCTCCTGTGCTCACCACAATATTCAACCTCTCCCTGTCCAAGTCCGTGGTCCCTGCCTGCTTCAAGAGATCCACCATTGTACCAGTGCCAAATAATGCCTCCCCAGCTTGCTTGAATGACTACCGACCAGTGGCCCTCACCTCCATAGTCATGAAATGCTTTGAGAGGCTGATCAAGAACTACATCTGCGCCTTCCTCCCTCACACCATGGACCCGTTACAGTTCGCATACCGTCCGAACAGATCCACGGACGATGCGGTCTCCCAGGTTCTGCACAACACTCTCTCACACCTCGACAGGCAGAAGGGGGGCTACGTGAGGATGCTGTTCATTGACCAGTTCAGCCTTCAACACGATAGTCCCCACCAGACTGGCCGAGAAGCTGTTGGAATTGGGGTTCAACACCTCCCTGTGTGCCTGGGTCCTGGACTTTCTCACCGCCAGGCCCCAGGTAGTCAAGATGGGAGGGAATACATCGAAGTCCCTCATCCTGAGCACAGGATCGCCCCAGGGTTGCGTCCTCAGCCCCCTATTGTACTCCCTGTACACACATGACTGTGTGGCCAGGTTCAGCTTCAACTCCATCATCAAATTTGCTGATGACACTGTGGTGGTGGGCCTGATCTCAGACAACGATGAGAAGGCCTACCGGGAGGAGGTGGCTGATCTAGCACTCTGGTGTCAGGACAACAGCCTCCTCTTGAATGTCATAAAAACTAAGGAGCTGATTGTGGACTTTAGGAGAGCACATCATCCGAGGACATACACGCCACTGGAGATAAATTTCAATTTTATTTTTAATATGTTTTATTATTTATTTATTATTATTATTTTTTTTTATGATTTTTTTTTTTTATGATACTGCCTGTAAGGGAAATTCATTTCGTTGTCTCAAATTGAGACAATGACAATAAATTTGAATACAATACAATACAATACAAAATGGGACTACTGTGGATAGGGCGAGCTGCCTCAAATACCTGGGAGTCGACATCACAGAGGATCTGACGGGACAACACACACTGCCACACTGGTGACTAAGGCAAGGCAGTGCCTTTACCACCTCAGGCAGCTGAGAAAATTCAGTCTCTCTGAGGATCCTTCAATCCCTCTACTCTGATGCTGTAGAAAGCATCCTGACCGGAAACATCTCTATCTGGTTTGGGAATTGCTCTGCCCAGGACAGGAAAGCTCTGCAGAGCGTAGTGCGTTCGGCCGAACGCACCATGGGAACTACACTCGCCCCCCTGCAGGAACTATACACCAGGAGGTGCACCTCCAGAGCCAGCAACATTATGGGGGACCCCTTCCACCCCAGCAATGGACTGTTCCAGCTGCTACGGTCAGGCAAACGCCTCCATTGTCATGCTGTGAAAATAGAGAGGATGAGATGGTGTTTCTTCCCACAGGCCATCAGGACTGTAAACTCCGATCTCACCAGGGACTAACACTATAATAAAGGTACACAAAATTGCTGGAGAAACTCAGAGGGTGCAGCAGCATCTACGGAGCAAAGGAAATAGGCGACGTTGCGGGCCGAAACCCTTCTTCCGTCTGAAGAAGGGTTTCGGCCCGAAACGTCGCCTATTTCCTTCACTCCATAGATGCTGCTGCACCCGCTGAGTTTCTCCAGCAATTTTGTGTACCTTCGATCTTCCAGCATTTGCAGTTCCTTCTTGATTACTATAATAAAGCTTTATTTCAGACACAGGTCCATATAACACATCATACATTACTGTTGTGTTGTGTCTTTTTATTTTTCTAACATGTAAATACAGGTTCTGTTCTGTTGTTCTGTAGTTTTTGCACAATCTGCAGGCATTGTCACTTTCATTTCACTGCACATCTTGTATGTGTATGAGACAAATAAAGTTGACTTGACTGGATTTAAACCTCTGAATTCTATTCTTCTACTTCCTTAGGAGGCTTAGGAAGTTCGGCATGTCCTCTACAACTCTCACCAACTTCTACAGATGCACCTTTAGAAAGCATTTTATCCGGATGCACCACAGCACGGTTTGGGAACAGCTCCGTCCAAGACCGCAAGAAATTGCAGCAAATTGTCGACGCAGCCCAGACCGTCACACAAAACAAACTCCCTTACACTGACTCCATCTACACCTCACGCTGCCTCGGCAAGGCCAGCAGCATCATCAAGGACCAGTCGCACTCCCTCTTCCCCCCTCTCCCATCGGAACAAAGGTACAGAAGTGTGAAAACGCACACCTCCAGATTCAGGGACAGTTTCTTCCCAGCTGTTATCAGGCAACTGAACCATCCTACCAGCAACTAGAGAGCAGTGCTGAACTACTATCTAACTCAATGGAGACTCTTGGACTATCTTAGACAATAAACTTCTCTAGGGGCGCTGCACTGGCAGCAGCCTCTACCTACAGCCTGTCTGTTATTTCTATCTTTTTTTTAATTTTCAGTTAGTCCAAGGTCTGTTTTAGGGGGAAACTTGAACTTTTCTATGTGGGGGAGGGGGGGCAGGGTAAGGGGGAAACCGTTTCCCAGTCTCTTCCTGGCGGGGACGCGACTATTTCTCCGAGTCGCGTCCTCGCCCCCCACCTCGCGGCCTACCAGCTGGATCGGAGCAGCCTTTCCTGCCGGGGACCGGGAACCGGACCAGGGCTGCTACAGCGGCGGCGCAGCGCTGGAATCACCACGGAGCGGGCGATACCTACCCGGGTCACCGTTTGGAGCTCCGAAGCGTTGGGCCGTTGCTCCAACATCGTGGAGTTCTGGTGCGGAGAGCTTCCAACGCGGGCGGCGCTGAACAACATCGTGGAGTCCTGGGGCGCCTTGCAGAGGGTCTACAGCGGCAGTCTCTACCCGGCGCGGCCTGCAGTCTTTGGAAGCCGCCGACTCCGGTAGGAGGGGGCCGACTCTGGTGTCCACGCCGCTGAGGACGTCCTGCAGCCCCGACATCGGACTTGTATCACCCCGGCGTGCGGTCCTGAACATCGGGCCGCCCGTAGCGGCAACTGCGGAGGGCACGGGGAGGCCCTGACCACGGGGAACAGTGGAGGAAGAGACTGACTTTGGTGCCTTCCCACACAGTGGGAAACTTTGATTCAGCTGTGTGGGGATGTTTTATTTCAAACCCTATAGTGTGTTGTGTCCTGTTGATTTTTATTGTATGGCTGTACGGGAATTTCATTTCACTGTGCCATCAGGCACACGTGACAATTAAATCTATCTTGAATCTTGAATCTTAGATAATAGGTGCAGGAGGAGGCCATTCGGCCCTTCGAGCCAGCACCGCCATTCAATGTGATCATGGCTGATCATCCCCAATCAGTACCCCGTTTCTGCCTTCTCCCCATATACCCTGTCTCCGCTATCTTTAGAGGACCTATCTAGCTCTCCTTCTGCAGTTGTACAGAGCCCTAGTGAGACCACACTTTGAAGTATTGTATGCAGTGTTGTTCCCATTTTAAGAGGAAGGGCATTCTTGTTATTGAGGGAGTGCAGCGTAGGTTTACAAGGTTAATTCCTGGAATGACGGGACTGTCATATGCTGAGAGAATGGAGCGGCTGGGCTTTTTCCTCACAGAGAGTGGTGAGTCTGTGGAGTCTGTGGAATTCTCTGCCTCAGAGGGCAGTGGAGGCAGGTTCTCTGGATGCTTTCAAGAGAGCTAGATAGCGCTCTTAAAAATAGTGGAGTAATGGGATGTCGGGAGAAGGCAGGAACGGGGTACTGATTGGGGATGATCAGCCATGATCACATTGAATGGCGGTGCTGGCTCGAAGGGCCGAATGGCCTACTCCTGCCGCTATTGTCTATTGGCTTGTACACTCTGGAGATTAGAAGGATGAGAGGGTATCTCATTGAAACATATAAGATTGTTGAGGGCTTGGACACGTTAGAGGCAGGAAACATGTTCCCGATGTTGGACGAGTCCAGAACCAGGGGCCACAGTTTAACACTAAGGAGTAAGCCATTTAGAACGGAGACGAGGAAACACTTTTTCTCACAGAGAGTGGTGAGTCTGTGGAATTCTCTGCCTCAGAGGACGGTGGAGGCCGGTTCTCTGGATACTTTCAAGAGAGAGCTAGATAGGGCTCTTAAAAATAGTGGAGTAATGGGATATGGGGAGAAGGCAGGAACGGGGTACTGATTGGGGATGATCAGGCATGATCATATTGAATGGCGGTGCTGGCTCGAATGGCCTACTCCTGCACCTATTGTCTATTGTCTTGAAAGTATCCAGAGAACCAGCCTCTGAGGCAGAGAATTCCACAGACTCACCACTCTCTGTGAGAAAAAGTGTTCTCACAGAGAACACACTATGCTCG
This sequence comes from Leucoraja erinaceus, assembly GCF_028641065.1. Classification (NCBI taxonomy): domain Eukaryota; kingdom Metazoa; phylum Chordata; class Chondrichthyes; order Rajiformes; family Rajidae; genus Leucoraja; species Leucoraja erinaceus. The sequence continues at coordinate 2,245,422 of NC_073381.1, read as the reverse complement.
TTAGCACAAAAGCTTTTCACTGTACCTCAGTCCGCGTGACAATGAACTAAACTCAATTATTCATAAGATGTAGTCTTCATTTTCACTAGTAACTACAGCAGCACATGGATGGAGTGTGATTTGGTTGGCAATACTAATTCATTAATCCTGTGGTATTTAAAATGCACAGCTTTGTTCCTTCTTTGTGAAGTTGTAGCGACGAGCATTAGACTGGAAAAATTATGCCATCGGCAGCCGAGGTTTAATTGAAAAAGGCAGCAAAAAAATAATCATCCTTTACTCAAAAGCCCAGAGAATGAAATATTAGGCAGATGCTCAGAACTCAGCGTCTAATTATGTGTCAGAATTTGCAGATTAAGATAATACATCAACTTTATCATGACTACTTTTAAATTAAGGAAGGTTTTTTTTTTAATTCAGATTTGACATTGAAAGTACAAAGGACAATGTTTCACAGCGCAGTCCTTAGGAGAGAGTTGCTGCCTTACTGCGCCAGAGACCCAGGTTCGATCCTGACTACGGGTGCTGTCTGTGCAGAGTTTGCACGTTCTCCCTGTGACTGGCTGGGTTTCCTCCGGGTGCTCCGGTTTACTCCCACACTCCAAAGCCCTGCGGTTATGTAGGCTGATTGGCTTCTATAAAGTGTACCTAATCAATAGACAATAGGTGCAGGAGTAGGCCATTCGGCCCTTCGAGCCAGCACCGCCATTCAATGTGATCATGGCTGATCATCCCCAATCAGTACCCTGTTCCTGCCTTCTCCCCATATCCCCTGACTCCACTATTTTTAAGAGCCCTATCAAGCTCTCTCTTGAAATTATCCAGAGAACCGGCCTCCACCGCCCTCTGAGGCAGAGAATTCCACAGACTCACCACTCTCTGTGAGAAAAAGTGTTTCCTCGTCCACGTTCTAAATAGCTTACTCCTTATTCTTAAACTGTGGCCCCTGGTTCTGGACTCCCCCAACATCGGGAACGTGTTTCCTGCCTCTAGCGTGTCCAAACCCTTAACAATCTTATATGTTTCAATAAGGTCCCCTCTCAACCTTCTGCTCAACACCCGGCTTGAGATCTAACTATTCCTTTGGTTTATGTTTCATTCGCAAGAAGAAGTGGAATACTTCCAAGGACAAGAGCTAAGGACAAGAAGGCTCTGCAGAGAGTAGTGCGTTCGGCCGAACGCACTATGGGAACTTCACTCACCACCCTGCAGGAACTATACAACAGGAGGTGCAACTCCAGAGCAAATAAAATCATGGGAGACCCCTTCCACCCCTGCAACGGACTGTTCCAGCTGCTACGGTCAGGCAAACGCCTCCGTTGCCATGCGGTGAGAACGGAGAGGTTGAGAAGGAGTTTCTTCCCAGAGGCAATTCGGACTGTAAACGCCTATCTCACCAGGGACTATACTGAATGTTTTTCCTTCCATTATTTATTATGTAAAATAATTTGTGTGTTATGATTGTGTTTATAATATGTTTGGTTGTTTGTTGTTTGTCTTTTGCACAAAAGTCCGCGAGCATTGCCACTTTCATTTCACTGCACATCTCGTATGTGTATGTGACAAATAAACTTGACTTGACTTGAATAGAACTATTGTATGGGTGATCGCTGGACAATGTGGACTCGGTGGGTCGATGGGCCTGTTTCTACGCTGTATATCTAAACTAAACTCGAGGTGCAGGAAGAGAAGAGAGCATGAGACCAAGTGCTGGAGGAACTTAATGGGTCAGGCGGCATCTGGGGAGGGAATGGACAGACAACGTTTTGGGTCGGGACCTTTCTTCAGCATTGGTTGTTTTAGGTAAAGGAACATTGGACAGCCACATAAGTTCATGGTGATAGGAGCAGAATTAGGCCATTCGGCCCATCAAGTCTACTCCGACATTTAATGATGGCTGATCTATCTCTCCCTCCTAACCCCATTCTCCTGCCTTCTCCCCATGACCTCTGACACCCGCACTACTCAAGAATCTATCTTTCTCTGCTTTAAAAAGATCCATTGATATATCGATCGATGTCCACTAGCCATACAAAACCCCGAAAAGCTGGAGATATTTACGCAAACCATAACATACCCTTCAGCAACACGAGGGGGCTGAGATAGGGAAAATAGATCGGCCATGATTGAATGCTGATGATGTTAATGTTTGCTCTTTTCCCCTAACAAAAGGCCTTGAATCAGAAATGTCAACCGTTTCTCCTTCCGCAGATACTGCCTGACCCGCTTAGTGTTTACAGTATTTTCTGTTTTTATTTAAGCTGAATAATTTACCATGTGGGAAATGGGAAGTGTGAACTTGCAATTTATTGAGTTTGCATAGAAACATAGACAATAGGTGCAGGAGGAGGCTATTCGGGCCTTCGAGCCAGCACCGCCATTCAATGTGATCATGGCTGATCGTCCCCAATCAATAACCCGTGCCTGCCTTCTCCCCATATCCCTTGACTCCACTAGCCCCTAGAGCTCTATCTAACTCTCTCTTAAATCCATCCAGTGACTTGGCCTCCACTGCCCTCTGTGGCAGGGAATTCCACAAATTCACAACTCTCTGGGTGAAAAGGTTTTTTCTCACCTCAGTCTTAAATGACCTCCCCTTTATTCTAAGACTGTGGCCCCTGGTTCTGGACTCGCCCCACATTGGGAACATTTTGTGATGTTTTTTTCTTGTCAAGAAGGAAAAACTTCCTGACTGTCACTGATTAGTTTAGAGTTACAGCATAGAAACAGGCCTTTTGGCCCACCAAGTCCACGCACACCAGCGGCTGGTCACCCGTTCACAGTAGTTCTATGTTATCCTACTATCTTCATCCCCTGCCTACACACTAGGGGCAATTTATACAGAGGCCATAGAAACATAGACAATAGGTGCCGGAGGAGGCCATTCGGGCCTTCGAGCCAGCACCGCCATTCATTGTGATCATGGCTGATCGTCCCCAATCAATAACCCGTGCCTGCCTTCTCCTCATATCCCTTGACTCCACTAGCCCCTAGAGCTCTATCTAACTCTCTCTTAAATCCATCCAGTGACTTGGCCTCCACTGCCCTCTGTGGCAGGAAATTCCACAAATTCACAACTCTCCGGGTGAAAAAGGTTTTTCTCACCTCAGTCTTAAACGGCCTCCCCTTTATTCTAAGACTGTGTGGCCCCTGGTTCTGGACTCGCCCAACATTGGGAACATTTTTCCTGCATCTAGCTTGTCCAGTCCTTTTATAATTTTATGTGTTTCTATAAGATTCCCCCTCATCCTTCTAAACTCCAGTAAATACAAGCCTAGTCTTTTCAATCTTTCCTCATATGACAGTCTGAAGAAGAGTCTCGACCTGAAACGTCATCCATTCCTTCTCTCCAGAGAGGCTGCCGGTCCCGCTGAGTTACTCCTGCATTTTGTTTCTATCTTCAAATGACGCCACGCGCTCCAGACAGCGGCGCTGACGCACGATGATGCGTGCAACCGTCTCGCGATCATCACCACCCGCCTGTCGCATAAATGACGGCCCAAGTGGGACAGGCCCTTAACTCTCTCTTGAAAACATCCAGTCAATTGGCCTCCACTGCCTCCTGTGGAAGAGAATTCCAGATTCACAACTCTCTGGGTGAAGAAGTTTTTCCTCATCTCAGTCCTAAATGGCCAACTCATTCTCAAACTGTGACCCCTGGTTCTGGACTCCCGCAACATGGGGAACATTTTTACCTGCATCTAGCCTGTCCAATTCCTTAAGAATTTTATGCTTCTATAAGATGGTGGCCGATTAGGAAAAGGGGAGATGCAACGAGACCTGGGTGTCATGGTACACCAGTCATTGAAAGTAGGCATGCAGGTGCAGCAGGCAGTGAAGAAAGCGAATGGTACGTTGGCATTCATAGCAAAAGGATTTGAGTATCAGAGCAGGGAGGACCTACTGCAGTTGTACAGGGTCTTGGTGAGACCACACCTGGAGTATTGCGTACAGTTTTGGTCTCCTAATCTGAGGAAAGACATTCTTGCTATAGAGGGAGTACAGAGAAGGTTCACCAGACTGATTCCTGGGATGGCGGGACTTTCATATGAAAAAAGTCTGGATAGACTCGGCTTGTACTCGCTAGATTGAGGGGGGATTTTATAGAAACTTACAAAATTCTTAAGGGGTTGGACAGGTTAGATGCAGGAAGATTATTCCCGATGTTGGGGAAGTCTAGAACAAGGGGTCACAGTTTAAGGATAAGGGGGAAGTCTTTTAGGACCGAGATAAAAAATTCATTTTTTACACAGAGAGTGGTGAATCTGTGGAATTCTCTGCCACAGAAGGTAGTCGAGGCCAGTTCATTGGCTATATTTAAGAGGGAGTTAGATGTGGCCCTTGTGGCTAAAGAGATCAGGGGGTATGGAGAGAAGGCAGGTACAGGATACTGAGTTGGACGATCAGCCATGATCATATTGAATGGCTGTGCAGGCTCGAAGGGCCAAATGGCCTACTCCTGCACCTATTTTCTATGTATCCCCTCTCATTCTAAATTCCAGTGAATATAAGCCCAGTCGACCCATTCTTTCATTATATGTCAGTCCCGCCATCCGGGAATTAACCTGGTGAACATACGAAACTTTCCCTCTCCAAACAGAACTTCAAAACTGCACAGTCATCTTGCAGTGCAGTTTTGGTTTCCTAATTTGAGGAAGGACATTCTTGCTATTAGGGGAGTGCAGCATAGGTTCACCAGGTTAATTCCGGGGATGGAGGGACTGACAGACAATGAATGAGTGGGTCGACTGGGCTTGTATTCACTTCAATTTAGAAGGATGAGAGGGATTCTTATAGAAACATATAAAATTATTAAGGGATTGGACAGTCTAGATGCAGGAAACATGTTCCCGATGTTGAGGGAGTTCAGAACTGGTGGGGGGGGGGGGGTCACAGTTTAAGAAAAAGGGGTAGGCCATTTAGAACTGAAATGAGGAAAAACTTTTTCACCCAGAGAGTTGTGAATTTGTGGAATTCTCTGCCTCAGAAGGTGGTGCAGGCCGATTCACTGGGTGCATTCAGATTCAGATTCAACTTTAATTGTCATTGTCAGTGTACAGTACAGAGACAACGAAATGCATTCGTTGCTATTAAGGGAGTGCAGCGTAGGTTCAGAGATCAGAGTTTCAGAGTTCAAAAGAGAGTTTGATGGAGCTCTTAGGGCTAGCGAAATCAAGGGATTATAGGAAGAAGGCAGGAACAGGGTACCGATTGTGGATGATCAGCCATGATCACATTGAATGGCTCGAAGGGCCACATGGCTTGCTTCTGCATATATTTTCTATGCATCTCTCACAGATGAACAGATGCCAACACGTCTATCCAAAGGCACAAAGCTAGCACTCATGACTCTTTCTATGACTGTGCTAATATAAGGATAACATCTGTTCATCACCAGTTTTAACTCGTGTCCCAGTTTCCAAATGTCAAGGTTTATCTTGGAGTACTACACGTAGTTAACAAAACGGTTTATTATTATACGTACGAGATTCCACTTCAGATGCTTCTGTTCAGGGCCTGGCGTCCAAGTATCGTTGGATTACCCAAACAACGGAGATCTGTTTGCGTCCTTATCTTTATAGGAGCCAGTGGGCTTGAATATTTTCCTTGTGCTCTGATGGCCAAACATAAAATATGGAGTTGGAGGGAATTTTGTTCTATTGCGTGTCATACCCGTACCCTTTATCTGATTTGAGTTAGCCACAGAAACAAAATACAACAGCTTGTAGATCAGTGGTGAGTCTATCGAACATGCCGGCTTATTGGAGGCTTTCTCAATGCGCATTGTGAAACAGTCTGAGAAAACCCAAACTGTTTCAACAATTCATAGTACCTATAGCATTTTTATATCTTTATGAGACAATGGTTACTCGTGGAGCTAAAATACATCATCAGTGATCAATTCTCTGTAATCTTCCATCTTTAATTTTCCCCTGAGTTAACATTTCTTGTTGTTTTGTAAAACTTCCCATATATCTAACAAATAGACACCATCAATGTCAATGTCGCTGTAGGGAGCATTGATGGGGTCTACTTGTCATTTCTCAACCTTTGAGAGACATGCCTGCTAAACACAGTGACAACGAGCAGCTGTAATCTCAAGATTGCAACAGATAAGAACCCAGACAGAAGGTGAGGACTAGGGGGACTGCCCTTGTTCCGAGTGGGGGGGGGGGGGGGGGGGGGGGGGGGAATGGGGGGAGAGAGAGCAGTGTTGCGGGGTATTGAAGAGACCCTGGTGCGAGCCTCATCTATAGTAGGGGAGGGGAACCCCCGTTCCCTGAAGAATGAGGACATTTCCGATGCCCTGGTGTGGAACACCTCATCCTGGGAGCAGATGCGGCGTAGACGGAGGAATTGGGAGTAGGGGATGGAGTCCTTACAGGAAGCAGGGTGGGAAGAAGTGTAGTCCAGATAGCCATGTGAGTCAGTGGGTTTATAGTGGATGTCGGTCAGAAGTCTATCACCTGTGATGGAGATAGTGAGGTCTATCTTCTCTATCTTAGGGTCCTGAACCAACCTGATTTTCCCAGTCTACCTGCATATTGAAATCCCCCATCACTACAGTGACATTACCCTTTGTTACATGCCAGTTTTAACTCCTGCTGCAACTTACACCCTACATCCGGGCTACTATTTGGGGGTCTGTAGATAACACCAATTAGTGTCTTCTTGCCTTTGCAATTCCTCAACTCAATCCACAGTGGCTCTACCTCGTCAGTCTCTATGTCTTCCCTTGCAAGGGACTGAATTCCATCCCTCACCAGCAGAGCTACCCTTCCTCCTCTGCCCACCTGCCTGTCCTTTCTATAGGATGTATAACCCTGAATATTAAGTTCCCAGGCCTGATCCTCCTGCAGCCACGTCTCGGTAATCCCCACAATGTCATATCTACCAACCTCTGAGCATCAAGCTCATCTACTTTACTACTTATACTTTGTGCATTCATATACAATACTTTTATTACGCATATCACCATTCACATCAATACCTATTACACTTGGCCATACTCTCCTATCCCTTTGTGAGCTTTCTTTCCTGTTAATTCTGGGGTCATTAACTATCCCTTTACTCCCTTTCCCTTTAACTCTGTCCTTGACTATCCCATTTGACCCCCCCCCCCCCTTATTTAGTTTAAAACCACCTGTGCCTCCTGTACAGGCAGCACCCTTAATCAGGATCAAACCCGGGTCTTTGGCGCTGTAAGGCAGCAACTCCACTGTTGCACCACCATGCCACCCTGATGAACTCCCAGGTCTCTGGGGAGCTTTTAGGAGCAGAACTGTGGGAGACACAGGTGTGGACTATGACAACACCAGGGGAAAACTACATTTCCTGAAGACTGGAAAACCTCGCCTTCAGAGCAGATGGGGTTAAAGCAGAGAAACTGCGAGAAAGGGAATGGCGTCCTTCCTTGAAAGAGGCAGGGTGCGGAGTCAGTGGATTTGTAGAAATTAACGCCAAGAGAGCTAGGCAAAGGGAGAAAGGTGTCGGTGATTGGCATTTGCCGGCTGGGTGAAAGATGGCGGGATTGATTAGTCCTCCTTGGGTTTAGGAGGCGGCACAATGGCACAGCTGTAGAGTTGCTGCCTTACAACGCCAGAGTCGCGGGTTCAATCCCAACTACGGCTGCTGTGTGTACAGAGTTTGAATGCAGTTTAGTTTAGAGATACAGCACGGAAACAGGCCCTTCGGCCCACCGGGTCGGCAGCGACCAACAATCCCCGCACATTAACACTATCCTATACCCACTAGGGACAATTTTTTACATTTACCTCCCACACTCCAAACCTGTACCATTAACTGTTGTGTGGTCTTTTTAAAATTGCTTTTTTTTCCTCCCACAAATATGTAATATGTGGATATGTGATTCTGGATTTAAGAGAGAGGTAGATAGAGCTCTAGGGGCTAGTGGAGTCAAGGGATATGGGGAGAAGGCAGGCACGGGCTATTAATAGGGGACGATCAGCCATGATCACAATGTATGACGGTGCTGGCTCGAATGGCCTCCTCCTGCACCTATTGTCTATGTTTCTATGTTCCATTCTGCTTTGTAGTCTTTTTGTACAAAGTCCGCGAGCATTGCCACTTTTAATTTCACTGCAGATCTCGTATGCGTATGTGACAAATAAACTTGACTTGACCTTTGGAGTGTGGGAGGAAACGGAAGATCTCGGAGAAAATCCGCGCAGGTCACGGGGAGAACGTGCAAACTCCGTACAGACAGCACCCGTAGTCAGGGTCGACCACCCAGCAGAATTTTACTCAGGGTTGGGGAATCAAGAAGTCGAGAGCGTAGATTCATGGCGAGAGGGGAAAGATGGTGAGAGATAATAGGAACCTGAGGGGTACCTTTTTCACACAAAGAGTGGTAGGTGTGTGGAACGAGCTGCCAGAGAAGGTAGTTAAGACAGGGACTGTTGTAATGTCACATGGATAGGACAGATTTAGAGGGATATGGGCCAAATGCAGGTAGGTTGGACTAGTGTGGATGGGATATGTTGGTTGGTGTGGGTAAATTGGGCTGAAAGGCCCATTTCCATGCTGTATGTCCCTACATCAGATTAGACCTTGGAACATCTACAAACCTCTACTATCTAAGCACGCATATCCAGGGCCTGGTTGCTGAAATATACATCATGGTCTCATGTTCGTAATTGATTCAACATCAATTTTTCCCTTTGAGAATAGGGAAGATTCAAACAAGAGGACATGACTTCAGAATTAAGGAACAGAAGTTTAGGGGTAATATGAGGGGGAACTTCTTTACTCAGAGAGTGGTAGCGGTGTGGAATGAGCTTCCAGTGGAAGTGGTGAAGGCAGGTTCATTGGTATCATTTAAAAATAAATTGGATAGGCATATGGATGAGAAGGGAATGGAGGGTTATGGTATGAGTGCAGGCAGGTGGGACTAAGGGGAAAAAAAAATTTGTTCGGCACGGACTTGTAGGGCCGAGATGGCCTGCTTCCGTGCTGTAATTGTTATATGGTTATATGGTTATATCACATACAATTGAGTTAATTTTCATCCGGCTGATAACATTTCTAAATGATTTAACTCATATCTAGTAGTTAGGCATTGACAATGGCGACCCTTCAGACATATAATCTCATGTTCAGTACTAATATGCCACTATTTATTACTAAATGCTTTCCCCTCAATTACCATCCCCTGTACACACAAATATTTTCTGCCATGTGGTCCAAAGTTACACTCACCCATTGTTGCAACAAGAATCAATAGTGTTTGACATGTGAACCGCCAACAGAGCAACGCAGTTGATTTCTCCAACTTCAAGTAACCCTTGCTTTCCCTCCCCCACCCTAGTTCTTTGACTATTCACAATCCTGATCGATTTCCCAGTTTGTGTGCCTCGTTGTCACCTTCTCCTCAGCCAACAATGAACCATTCTACACTTCCTAAGTAGATAAAAATGCTGGAGAAACTCAGCGGGTGAGGCAGCATCTATGGAGCTTCGAAGGGTCTCGACCCGAAACGTCACCTATTCCTTCGCTCCATAGATGCTGCCTCACCTGCTGAGTTTCTCCAGCATTTTTTATCTCCCTTCGATTTTTCCAGCATCTGCAGTTCCTTCTTAAACATTCTACATTTCCTTATCATCGTCCCCTTTGATGTGTCGTTTTCACACCTTACCCGTCCGTATCCCTAGACTCCCTCTCCCCTGACTCTCAGTCTGAAGATGGGTCTCGACCCGAAACGTCACCCATTCCTTCTCTCCACAGATGCTGCCTTTCCCGCTGTTATTCCAGCATTTTTGTGTCTATCTTCAATGAAATTCTTACTTGCAGCAGTATAACAGGCTCCAAGTGCAATATGCAGAACATGATTTTTTTTTTAAATACAATAAACTAATAACTATTACAAGCACCAAAGGCAGTCCACAGAAATTCAGAGTTACTGAGGTTAGGGTTGTGCAGCGTTCAATACCCTGATGGTTATTGTTTTTAGAAACATAGAAATTAGGTGCAGGAGTCGGCCATTCGGCCCTTCGAGCCTGCACCGCCATTCAATATGATCATGGCTGATCATCCAACTCAGTATCCTGTACCTGCCTTCTCTCCATACCCCCTGATCCCCTTAGCAACAAGGGCCACATCTAACTCCCTCTTAAATATAGCCAATGAACTGGCCTCAACTACTCTCTGTGGCAGAGAGTTCCAGAGATTCACCACTCTCTGTGTGAAAAAAAGTTCTTCTCATCTCGGTTTTAAAGGATTTCCCCCTTTTCCTTAAGCTGTGACCCCTTGTCCTGGACTTCCCTAACATCGGGAACAATCTTCCTGCATCTAGCCTGTCCAACCCCTTAAGAATTTTGTAAGTTTCTATAAGATCCCCTCTCAATCTCCTAAATTCTAGAGAGTATAAACCAAGTCTATCCAGTCTTTCTTCATAAGACAGTCCTGACATCCCAGGAATCAGTCTGGTGAACCGTCTCTGCACTCCCTCTATGGCAATAATGTCCTTCCTCAGATTAGGAGACCAAAACTGTACGCAATACTCCAGGTGTGGTCTCACCAAGACCCTGTACAACTGCAGTAGAACCTCCCTGCTCCTATACTCAAATCCTTTTGCAATGAAAGCTAACATACCATTCGTTTTCTTTACTGCCTGCTGCACCTGCATGCCTACTTTCAATGACTGGTGTACCATGACACCCAGGTCTCGCTGCATCTCCCCCTTTCCCAATCGGCCACCATTTAGATAATGCGAATGAAAGAGATTAGTTAAGCCTTGGCTTCTGTACCTTCTTCCCGATGGCAGGAGTGAAATGAGAGTGGAGGGTAGACAAAGTTGCTGGAGAAACTCAGCGGGTGCAGCAGCATCTATGGAGCGAAGGAAATAGGCGACGTTTCGGGCCAAAACCCTTCCTCAGAGAGTGAGTGGCCAGGTTCAATCAGTCAATTAAAGACATTATTGTAATTCAAAAATACGCCAACAAATGCAAATCTGAACAAAATGTTGTTGCATCTGGCTCCCCGTGCAACATAAAACAGAAGGATAAAAGATAACAAGATAAAATGGATAAAAGATAAAATAGATAATAGTGGTGGCACATTATATGGAATTCAAGAGTCTGATGGCTCAGGGGAAGAACCTCTTGCAAAACATGGCCATTCTGCTCCTTATTCAGAACTGCTGTAGATTTGGGAGGAACAGCAGCAACAGATTAGCAAGAGATACGACTGATTGGCTCTAGCCCAAGTGGGAGGAGAGAAGTGAGTCAGTGTGGGAAAACAGTTGAAAACTGAGGAATTTGCTTTGTAAATTGGTAATATGGCTAGTTTTCACGGGGCGACTTGACGCAAGATGTAGCCAGAGTGGAGTGGTCGTGGTCTAGCACGATATCACATGATATAACGGGGGTAGAGTAAAGAGTTCCCACGGTACTCGGCAATTCTGTCATTTGTGCGAGTGACTTGTCCGTCTCCCGATCTTTCCCGAATCAACATCGTGGACTGTAGTGTAGTTAATCACGTGGCACAAATGATGTTAGTTTGTTGTCACACACTCTATTCGTTTTTTTCACCCGAGCTCTTTAATGAGCTGAAGAATAATCTGTTTTTTTAGACAAATGTTGTTTGGTGTGATGCACCTTCTCTCAATATGTGCAAGAAGTCGTCTTTTTATTTTGTCAAATATGAATAAAGACTGTATCTCACATTGACCGTGATTATTGTGTTATTTTATGATCTACTGAGAGGTGAAACTTTCAGTCTGAAGAAACTTTCAGCCCGAAACGCCACCCGTTCCTTCTCTCCAGAGATGCTGCCTGTCCCGCTGAGTTGCTCCAAGCAACTGGTGTCTATCTTCAAAGGACTGACCAGGACTGCCTCACTCTCTCTCTCTCTCTCTCCCTCCCTCTCACACAGGCATGAATGGATGAACTCCGCGGGCCAGGCAGCATCTACGGAGAGAAATGGACAGCGACCCATTCTTCAGGCTGCCTTATGTCTCTCTCCCCCCCCCCCCCCCCCCCCCTCACCCCAACTCCCACCCACACACGCGAATGCTGGAGAAACTCAGCGGGTGCAGCGGGGCCGAAACGTTGTCTATTTCCTTCGTTCCATAGATGCTGCTGCACCCGCTGAGTTTCTCCAGCATTCGCGTGTGTGGGTGGGAGTTGGGGTGAGGGGGGGGGGGGGGGGGGAGAGAGACAGAAGGCAGCCTGCAGAATGGGTCGCTGTCCATTTCTCTCCGTAGATGCTGTCTGGCCCGCGGAGTTCCTCCAGTCATGCCTGTGTGTGAGAGGGAGGGGAGAGAGAGAGAGAGAGGCAGTCCTGGTCAGTCCTTTGAAGATAGACACCAGTTGCTTGGAGCAACTCAGCGGGACAGGCAGCATCTCTGGAGAGAAGGAACGGGTGGCGTTTCGGGTCGAGAGCCTTCTTCACACTCTCCCTCCCTCACTCTCACACAGGCATAAATGGAGGAACTCCGCGGGCCAGGCAGCATTTACGTTCCTTCTCTCCAGAGATGCTGCATGTCCCGCTGAGTTGCTCCAAGCAACTGGTGTCTATCTTCAAAGGACTGACCAGGACTGCCTCGCTCTCTCTCTCTCTCTCTCTCTCTCCCTCCCTCTCTCTCCGTAAATGCTGTCTGGCCCGCGGAGTTCATCCATTCACGCCTGTGTGAGAGGGAGGGAGAGAGAGAGAGAGACGCACACACAAGGTGGATGCGAAATCTTACCTGCCTGTTTCAGTGACAGACACCCACCGCCAGTAAATGAAGACACCCCCATCTTTCAGACAAAAAGAGACACACTGACATTAATGAAATGCTTAGCTAGTTTTATTAGATTTGTATGTAAATAGCAAACTGGCTGGATTCACTCTATCCAACTTCCGGGTTCACCGTTGGCAGGAGTTCCCACGGTGACCGCAAGAGTTACTACCGATATCGCACGGGACACTTCGTTCATAAAATGTTGCAATGCTCAACCACAAGTGCACAAGACACTCTTGGACAAATTCAAACATGTTTGAATTTTCTCCCGAGTACCCAAGGTACACGATTACATGCCGTTAGCGCCACGGTGGTCCACGAATGCCGTATTGTTACCGCACGCGGTTCCCACGATGTCAAACTCTGGTTACCTCTTGCGTCAAGTCGCACCGTGAAAAGGGGGTTTAAATCAGGCAATTTATCAGTCAATTTAAGCAAGACTGCTCTTGGGGAGTGGCAGTGAGGGAAATGCCCCGAGAGAAAAGTGTGAGTCTTTGGCTCGAGAGTCTTCGGCGAGGAGGCTGAGGAGAGGAGACCACGCAATACGCTTGAGAGGTAGAGACGAAAGAAGGAGGTCAGGCAAGCTGATTCAGTGCGATGCTTGCAGTATGTGGGAGGTCAAGGACACCGCTGGTGCCTCTGGCTGCTACAAATGTGACAAGTGCATCCGGGTAGAGCTCCTGAAGGGCCGTGTTGGGGAACTGGAGAAGCAAGTGGATGACCTCCGGTTCGTACGAGAAACGGAGTCGTTCCTCGACAAGTCCTACAGTACGATTGTTACACCTAAGGTACTGGAAGAGAGAAGGTGGGAGACAGTGAGAAAGGGAGGGAAGCATGGAATGCCAACGTCTCCGGGTGATGTACCTCTTGTAAACAGGTTCATCCGCTTAGAAGCTGTTGGGACAGAAGACGTGAGCAGCGGACTGGCTTGCGATGCGAATAGGGCTGTTGAGCCAAAACCAAAAAGGCCTAAGGCAGGCAAGGCCATTGTGTGGGAGACTCCATCGTGAGAGGTATGGACAGGGGTTTCTGCGGCAACAGACGGGATGCGAGGATGGTGTGCTGCCTTCCCGGTGCCAGGATCCAGGATGTCACGGACAGAGTGCAGAAAATCCTCAAGGGCGAAGGTGAACATCCGGAAGTGGTAGCGCATGTCGGCACAAACGATGTCGGAAAAAAGGGGATGAATATTCTGCAGCGTGACTATAGAGAGCTCGGAAAAATGTTGAAAAGCAGGACCTCCAGGGTTGTTATCTCCGGTTTGCTTCCAGTTCCCCGTGCTGGCGAGAGCAGGAACAGGGAGATACGGGACCTGAACGTGTGGCTGAGGAACTGGTGCACGGGGCAGGGATTTAGATTCTTAGATCACTGGGATCTGTTTTGGGGTAAGGGGGAACTGTACAAAAGGGACGGATTGCATCTTAACAGGTGTGGGACCAGCATTCTGACAGGCAGGTTTGCCACTGCTACACGGGTGGCTTTAAACTGAATAAGGGGGGTGGGGTTTCGAATGGGATAGTGGAGGATGGAGTTAAAGGGAAAGGGTTTCTTAAATGTGTGAGCGTAGAGACCGAGGGGTGTAAAATGAGGGTAGAAGCAATAGGTAGCAAGGTGAAAAGTAAAAGTGGCAGGCAGACAAAACCAGGGCAAAAATCAAAAAGGGCCACTTTTCAACATAATTGTATAAGGGGTAAGGGTGTTGTAAAAACAAGCCTGAAGGCTTTGTGTCTCAATGCTAGGAGCATTCATAATAAGGTGGATGAGTTGAATGTGCAGATAGCTATTAATGACTATGATATAGTTGGGATCACAGAGACATGGCTCCAGGGTGACCAAGGCTGGGAGCTGAACATCCAGGGATATTCAATATTCAGGAGGGATAGAGAGAAAGGAAAAGGAGGTGGTGTAGCGTTGCTGATTAGAGAGGAGATTAATGCAATGGAAAGGAAGGACATTAGTTTGGAGGATGTGGAATCGGTATGGGTAGAGCTGCGAAACACTAAGGGGCAGAAAACGCTGGTGGGTGTTGTGTACAGGCCACCTAACAGTAGTAGTGAAGTTGGAGATGGTATCAAACAGGAAATTAGAAATGCTTGCGACAAAGGCAAAACAGTTATAATGGGTGACTTCAATCTACATATAGATTGGGTGAATCAAATTGGCAGGGGTGCTGAGGAAGAGGATTTCTTGGAATGTATGCGGAATAGTTATCTAAATCAACATGTAGAGGAACCAACGAGAGAGCAGGCTATTTTAGACTGGGTATTGAGTAATGAGGAAGGGTTAGTTAGCAATCTTGTTGTACGTGCCCCCTTTGGCAAGAGTGACCATAATATGGTTGAGTTCTTCATTAGGATGGAGAGTGACATTGTTAATTCAGAAACAATGGTTCTGAACTTAAAGAAAGGTAACTTTGAGGGTATGAGACGTGAATTGGCCAAGATTGACTGGCAATTAATTCTAAAAGGGTTGACGGTGGATATGTAATGGAAGGCATTTAAAGACTGCATGGATGAACTACAAAAATTGTTCATCCCAGTTTGGCAAAAGAATAAATCAGGGAAGGTAGTACATCCGTGGATAACAAGGGAAATCAGGGAAAGTATCAAAGCGAAGGATGATGCGTACAAATTAGCCAGAAAAAGCAGCATACCGGAGGACTGGGAGAAATTCAGAGAAAAGCAGAGGAGGACAAAGGGCTTAATTAGGAAAGGAAAATTAGATTATGAAAGAAAACTGGCAGGGAACATAAAAACTGACTGCAAAAGGTTTTATAGATATGTGAAAAGAAAGAGATGAGTTAAAACAAATGTAGGTCCCTTGCAGTCAGAAACAGGTTAATCATGGGGAACAAGGATATGGCGGACCAATTGAATAACTACTTTGGTTCCGTCTTCACTAAGGAAGACATAAATAATTTGCCGGAAATAGCAGGGGACCGCGGGTCAAAGGAGTTGGAGGAATTGAGTGAAATCTAGGTTAGCCGGGAAGTGGTGTTGGGTAAATTGAATGGATTAAAGGCCGATAAATCCCCAGGGCCAGATAGGCTGCATCCCAGAGTACTTAAGGAAGTAGCTCCAGAAATAGTGGATGCATTAGTAATAATCTTTCAAAACTCTTTAGATTCTGGAGTAGTTCCTGAGGATTGACGGGTAGCAAACGTAACCCCACTTTTTAAGAAGGGAGGGAGAGAGAGAAAAAGGGGAATTACAGACCAGTTAGTCTAACATCGGTAGTGGGGAAACTGCTAGAGTCAGTTATTAAAGATGGGATAGCAGCACATTTGGAAAGTGGTGAAATCATTGGACAAAGTCAGCATGGATTTACGAAAGGTAAATCATGTCTGACGAATCTTATAGAATTTTTCGAGGATGTAACTAGTAGCGTGGATAGGGGAGAACCAGTGGATGTGGTGTATCTGGACTTCCAGAAGGCATTCGACAAGGTCCCACATAAGAGATTAGTATACAAACTTAAAGTACACGGCATTGGGGGTTCAGTATTGATGTGGATAGAGAACTGGCTGGCAAACAGGAAGCAAAGAGTAGGAGTAAACGGGTCCTTTTCACAATGGCAGGCAGTGACTAGTGGGGTACCGCAAGACTCAGTGCTGGGACCCCAGCTATTTACAATATATATTAATGATTTGGATGAGGGAATTGAAGGCAACATCTCCAAGTTTGCGGATGACACTAAGCTGGGGGGCAGTGTTAGCTGTGAGGAGGATGCTAGGAGACTGCAAGGTGACTTGGATAGGCTGGGTGAGTGGGCAAATGTTTGGCAGATGCAGTATAATGTGGATAAATGTGAGGTTATCCATTTTGGTGGCAAAAACAGGAAAGCAGACTATTATCTAAATGATGGCCGACTAGGAAAAGGGGAGATGCAGCGAGACCTGGGTGTCATGGTACACCAGTCATTGAAAGTAGGCTTGCAGGTGCAGCAGGCAGTGAAGAAAGCGAATGGTATGTTATCTTTCATAGCAAAAGGATTTAAGTATAGGAGCAGGGAGGTTCTACTGCAGTTGTACAGGTCTTGGTGAGACCACACCTGGAGTATTGCGTACAGTTTTGGTCTCCAAATCTGAGGAAGGACATTATTGCCACAGAGGGAGTGCAGAGAAGGACTGATTCCTGGGATGTCAGGACTGTCTTATGAAGAAAGACTGGATAGACTTGGTTTATACTCTCTAGAATTTAGGAGATTGAGAGGGGATCTTATAGAAACTTACAATATTCTTAAGGGGTTGGACAGGCTAGATGCAGGAAGATTGCTCCCGATGTTGGGGAAGTCCAGGACAAGGGGGTCACAGCTTAAGGATAAGGGGGAAATCCTTTAAAACCGAGATGAGAAGAACTTTTTTCACACAGAGAGTGGTGAATCTCTGGAACTCTCTGCCGCAGAGGGTAGTCGAGGCCAGTTCATTGGCTATATTTAAGAGGGAGTTAAATGTGGCCCTTGTGGCTAAGGGGATCAGGGGGTATGGAGAGAAGGCAGATACGGGATACTGAGTTGGATGATCAGCCATGATCATATTGAATGGCGGTGCAGGCTCAAAGGGCCGAATGGCCTACTCCTGCACCTAATTTCTATGTTACACTGCGATACCTTTTGCCCGAGGGTAGCAGAGTGAACAGACCGTGATGAAGATGTGTGGGGTCTTTTATAATACTGTTGGCCTTGGACAAGCAACGTTTGCACGCAATGTCCCAGATTGAAGGAAGAGGTCCCGATGATTTTTTTCAGTCGTCCTCACCACTCCCTGCACGGACGTCCAGTCGGAGGCTTTGCAGTCCCCAAACCAGACAGAGATGCAGCTGGTCAAAATGTTCTCTGGTGGTCAAGATCGAACCTGTGCCTCTGGCACTGAGAGTCAGCAACTCTACCACTGCGCCGCCCATGGCACAGTGTTGTACAGTCATGTACATTCTTCCCAATAGCAGGAGAGAACTGTGGCTGGGGAGGTGAGAGATTCTTTGATGATACTTGGGAATCTTTTTGAGGCAGTGTCTACTACAGATCCCTTTGATGGTGGGGAGGTCAGTATCTGTGTCCACCACTCTCTTAATAGTTTAGAAGGATCAGGGGGGAATCTTATAGAAACATATAAAATTATAAAAGGACTGGACAAGCTAGATGCAGGAGAAATGTTCCCAATGTTGGGCGAGTCCAGAACCAGGGGCCACAGTCTTAGAATAAAGGGGACGTCATTTAAGACTGAGGTGATAAAAAACTTTTTCACCCAGTGTTGTGAATTAATGGAATTCCCTGCCACAGAGGGCAGTGGAGGCCAAGTCACAGGATGGATTTAAGAGAAAGTTCGATAGACCGCTAAGTGCTAGTGGAGTCAAGGGATATGGGGAGAAGGCAGGCACGGGTTATTGATAGGGGACGATCAGCCATGATCACAATGAATGGTGGTGCTGGCTCGAAGGGCCGAATGGCCTCCTCCTGCACCTATTACCTATTTTCTATGTTTCTATGTTCTATGTCATTCAGACTTTACAGTCTGAACGAAATTTCGTGTAAATTTCGTGAAATGTCAAAGTACGACTAATTAAGATACGATTTAAGATTACCAACATCGCGAAGGGCCTGTTCCTGTGCTGTGAATCAGGTTGACCTTTTTCTTCTATCCCTGTTGTCCCGCGAACATCCATTTAACACTTACTTTCCCTAATCTCAGTACTCACCTGTTCTGTTTTACCTTTCCTTTCCCGATCCATTTTACTGTGCATCATACAATCAAACACATGTAATCCTCCAGCTTTAAACTTTAGACATAAAGTACAGAAACAGGCCCTTCGGCCCACCGACCTGCATTCACCCCGTAGACTAGCATTATTCTACACACAAGGGACAATTTAGAATGTTTTACCGAAGCCTATTAACCTACAAACCTGCACATCTTATAAATGTGGGAGGAAACCGGAGCACCCAGAAAAAACCTATGTGGCCATAAGGATCATAAGAACATCAGGGATAGGAGCAGAATTAGGACATTCGGCCCATCAAGTCTATTCTGCCATTCAATCATGGCTGATCTATCTCTCCCTCCGAAACCCATTCTCCTGCCCTCTGCCCATAACCTCAGGCACCCGTACTAGTCGAGAATCTATCTATCTCTGGCTTAATTATATCCACTGACTTTGCCTCCACAGCCTTCTGTGGCAAAGAATTCCACAGATCCACCACCCTCTGACGAAATAAATTTCTCCTCATCTCCTTCCTTTAACTCTGAGGATATGCCCTGGACTCTCCCACTAGTGGATACGTCCTCCCCACATCCACTCTATCCAAGCCTTTCACTATTCTCAATGAGGTCCCCCGTCATTCTTCTAAACTCCAGCAAATATAGGCCCCGTGTCATCAAACGCTCATCATATGTGAACCTACTCATTCATGGGATCATTCTTGTAAACCTCCTCTGGACCCTCTCCAGAGCCAGCACATCCTTCCTCAGATATGGGGCCCTAAACTGCTCACAGTATTCCAAATGCGGCCTGACCAGTGCCTTATGGAGCCTCAGCAAAACATCCCTGTTTTTGTATACAAGCCCTCTTGAAATTGCATTTGCTTTCTTTACTACCGATTCGACATGCAGGTGAAGTTTTTTAGGAATCCTGCATCACGTCCCTTGTTAACTCCGATTTCTGTATTATCTCCCAATTTAGTAAATAATCTACTACCAAAATGCATGACTCCACATTTTGCTGCACCATATCCCATCTACCACGTCTCTGCCCACTCTCCCAACCTATCCACGTCCTTCTGCAGAGTCCCTGCTTTCTCTACATCACCCTGCCCCACTCCACCTATTTTCATATCACCCACAAACTTGGCCACAAAGACCTCAATCCCCTCGTCCAAATCATTCATATACAACGTGAAGAGTAGCGGCCCCAGTACCGAGCCCTGCAAGGGGCGAATGTACAAACTCCGTACAGACAGCAACCGTATTCGGGACCGAACACGGGTCTCTGGCGCAGTGAGGCAGCAACTCCACCGCCGTGCCACTGTGTCACCGCCCACAAGCGCACCAAATATCTTCTTCACCAGCCTGTCCACTCGAGTCACCAGTTTCAGGATACCAGTACCTAGATCAAATGCCCAGAATGAAACAAATTTGTAATAAACCCCTTTTTGAAAAATGGTTGGCCTTGGACAAGCAGCGTTTGCACGCAATGTCCCGGATTGAAGGAAGATAAATTCCTTGACGTCAGTTTTCCCTGGACCTCTAATTCATTCCAGATTGCTTGCTGCCGGACAAAAACTACAAAATAACATATTACATTTTAAAAACATTTTGCCATTTTATTTGCAACTATTTTAAATACAAAGAATATAGACGGATATATTTCCCATTTATAATATCATGTAAACAAAAGTAACAGAAATGTATACAACAATTTTTGTTTTCCAATCTGACTGGTCAATTGAATAGTAGTTTGTGTATTATTGATTAAAGATTTTGCTAACCCATACTAACTAACGCTCAAACTCTTCAGACCTGTTAACACTTGCAGTAAAGTCGATTTGTCCATCAGTTTATCCTGACTACGGGTTGAACAATGAATAAAAACTTCAAACATGGTCCCAAAGCAGTTCCAGAGTTTAGTAGAGGATACATCTCGGCTCTCGGGTGCAGCATTCGTTTTTGTTTTTTTGTAGTGAAAAATCTATTCCATCTTTTTTTTTTTTTTTTTTTTTGGAGGGAAAAAAAAAAAATGGGGAAAAAAAAAATCAAAATGATTATGAAAGCAATAATTCCCCCACTTCCCACACATGGTTTAAACGGCATTAAGGGCACCCTCAGAAAAGGTATCGTGGCGCTGTGTCAAACAACGCAACCCCTGTGCTTTAGAGTACGTGTCGCGAACACTTTCAAAAACTGCACGGCCTATTGCTCAAATTATTGACATGGACTGGGTACCATATTTCTTTTCTCTTCCCCCTTTTTTTTGTTATATCTTGTACATGGTTACATTAATCAGAATCGCAGTTGTTGGAACTGTGCACAACGTTGTGTGTGGCTGTTGTTGAGAACGTAGACTAGTTGGCTTAATCGTTCTCCTCTTCCTCTTCTTCGCTATCCTCGATCCCTTCACTGTCTTCCTGGTCTTCCTCCTCCTCTTCCGTCTCTGGAATATCCCACTGTGGATGAGTTTCTGGAACTTGTTTCGCCTCTTGGACTTCAAACTGAATGGGTAAACAAAAAGGTCATGCGCTTAGTACTTCATGAGTTCATAAGTGATAGGAGAAGAATCGGGCCATTCGGCCCGTCAAGTCCGCTCCGCTATTCAATCACGGCTGATCTATCTCTCCCTCCTAACCCCATTCTCCCGCCTTCTCCCCATAACCCCTGACACACGTACAAATCAAGAATCTATTCATCTCTGCCATAAAAATATCCACTGACGTGGCCTCCACAGCCTTCTGTGACAATGAATTCCACAGATTCACCACCCTGTGACTAAAGAAATTCCTCCTCATTCTCTTCCTAAAGGAACGTCCTGTAATTCTGAGGCTGTGACCTCTGGTTACTCATGGAAACATCCTCTCCACATCCACTCTATCCAGACCTTTCACTTTTCAAGTAAGCATTATTGTCATGTGTCCCAGATAGAACAACGAAATTCTCACTTGCTGCAGCACAACAGAATATGTAAACATAGTACACTGGTAGTACTGTTCCCCCCCCCCCCCCCCCCCTCATCCTTCTAAACTCCAGCGAGTACAGGCCCAGTGCCGTCAAACGCTCATCATATGTTAACCAACTCATTCCTGGGATCATTTTTGTAAACCTCCTCTGGACCCCCTCCAGAGCCAGCACATCCCTCCTCAGAAATGGGGCCCAACGTACTCAGTTAATGTTGAGCCAGTGCATCCTGATTTTCAGCTCGCTGCCTGATCAAGGATGTTTACATTTGTGAGGGAAATAGGGTGAAAGCCCAGAGTCTTTTA
Organism: Leucoraja erinaceus; assembly: GCF_028641065.1. Classification (NCBI taxonomy): domain Eukaryota; kingdom Metazoa; phylum Chordata; class Chondrichthyes; order Rajiformes; family Rajidae; genus Leucoraja; species Leucoraja erinaceus. The sequence continues at coordinate 2,223,716 of NC_073381.1, read as the reverse complement.
CCCAATCAAGAACTCGAGAGCATAGGTTTAAGGTGAAAGAGGCAAGATTTAATAGGAACCTGCAAACCCCCTCCCAATTTGTACTTTTTTAAATTCAATATTAAGGTTTACTGAATTCCATTCAATAGACAATAGGTGCAGGAATAGTACCATTCGGCCCTTTGAGCCAGCACCGCCATTCAATGTGATCATGGCTGATCATCCCCAATCTACCCCGTTCCTGACTTCTCCCCATATCCCCTGACTCCACTATCTTTAAGAGCCCTATCTAGCTCTCTCTTGAAAGTATCCAGAGCACCAGCCTCCACTGCCCTCTGAGGCCTTCTACATATTTCAAAAAACGGTTCCAGCTCTAATTGATAGAATTTTAGGATGGGTACATGAATTAGTACCTGGTTGGAGCACATGTTATTTCAAAGGATGATGTTTAAAAGTGCTGCATTACAGTAGGGAAGTATTCCCATGGTGAGTCTCTCAGAAGGAATCTCAACCTTCCCATACTGCCAGATTGGGAATTGATAAAGTTGGGGTAGCAAACTAGTCCATCTCATCATGAGGCTGCTTAATTCATTTTACTATGCAGCACAGGCACAGGAAACCACGGAAATGTCTGAATGATGACAGATCTCTTCTCTTCTCCCCGGTCATTCCCTCCTCTCCCGGCTCCGCATTGAAGTTTGACAAACAAGTCAATGCTGTGGTAAAAGCTAGCTTCTTCCAGATTCGCACAATAGCTAAAATCAAACCATTCCTCCAATTCAACGACCTTGAAAAAAATCATCCACGCATTCACCTCCTCCCGCCTTGATTACTGCAACTCCCTCTACACTGGCATCAGCCAATCCTCTCAGACCCACCTGCAATTGGACCAAAACGCTGCAGCGAGACTTCTGACGGGCACCCGAAAAAGGGACCACATCACCCCGATTCTGGCCTCTCTCCACTGCCTCCCAGTGCGGTTCAGAATCAATTTCAAGCTCCTCCTTAATGTATACAAAGCCCTTAACGGGCTTACCCCCACCTACATCCAAAATCTGCTAACCCACCGTTCTACCTCCAGGTGCCTCAGGTCGGCCGACTTAGGGTTACTGACTATCCCGCGGTCCAGGTATAAGCTCAGGGGCGACCGCGCTTTTGCGGTTGCAGCACCTAGACTGTGGAACAACATCCCTCTTCTCATCAGAACTTCCCCCTCCGTCGACTCCCTTTAAGTCTAGACTTAAAACTTATTTCTACTCACAAGCGTTTCTTGAGGTCCTCTGAGGGAGCGCTGTATGTATGTATTTATGTATGTATTGTTAGATCTATGTACTACTGTATGTAGCACGTTAGTCCCTGCACTGATGTAAAGCACTTTGGTCAACGAGAGTCGTTTTTAAATGTGCTATAGAAATAAAATTGACTTGGCTTGAGGGCTGAAGGTACAAAAGCTTGAAAGAGTCCAGACTCAGGAACAGCTTCTTCTGTAGAGTGACACAAAATGCTGGAGTAACTTGGTGTATCAGGCACCATCTCTGGAGAAAAGGAATAGGTGATGTTTCGGGTTAAACCCGTCTGAAAAAGGGTCTCAATCCGAAACATCACCTATTTATTTTCTCCAGAGATGCTGCCTGATCCGCTGGGTTACTCCAGCATGTTGTGACTATCTTCGGTGTAAACCAGCATTTGCAGTTCCTTCCTACACAGCTTCTTCTGTAATGGTTCTCCATAAGGTAAGGTGTGTAGATCAAACAGTATTGCTGATTTGATCCGTATCCTCCAAGGTAGACAAAAATGCTGGAGAAACTCAACGGGTGAGCCAGCATCTATGGAGCGAAAGAATAGGTGACGTTTCGGATCGAGACCCTTCTTCAGACTGATGCGAGGGTGGGGGGGATGAAGAAAGGAAGAGGCGGAGACAGCGGGCTGAGGGAGAGCTGAGAAGGGGAGGAAAAAGCAGGGACTATCTGAAATTGGAGAAGTCAATGTTCATACCGCTGGGGTGTAAACTACCCAAGCGAAATATGAGGTGCTTCTCCTCCAATTTACGTTGGTCCTCACTCTGGCCTTTGAGGAGGCCCAGGACAGAAAGGTCGGATTCGGAGTGGGAGGGGGAGTTAAAGTGCTGGGCCACTGGGAGATCAGGTTGGTTAATGCGAACCGAGCGGAGGTGTTGGGCGAAACGATCGCCAAAGCCTACGCTTGGTCTCACCGATGCAGAGCAGCTGACATCTAGAGCAGCGAATACAATAGATGATGTTGGAGGAGGTGCAGGTGAACCTCTGCCGCACCTGGAAAGACTGCTTTGGTCCTTGAATGGAGTCAAGGTGGGAGGTAAAGTGACAAGTGTAGTATTTCCTGCGGTTGCAAGAGAAAGTGCCAGGAGAGGGGGTGGTTTGGGTGGGAAGGCATGAATTGACCAGGGAGTTATGGAGGGAGCGGTCTCTGCAGAAAGCAGTCAGGGGAGGAGATGGGAAGATGTGGCCAGTGGTGGGGTCCCGTTGGAGGTGGAAAAAAATGTCGGAGGATTATTTGTTGTGTGACGGCTGGTAGGGTGGAAGGTGTGGACAAGGGGGACTTGTTACGAGTGGGAGATGGGGAGTGAATGCAGAGTTACGGGGTATAGAAGAGACCCTGGTGAGAGCCTCAGCTCATCCATAATCCATCTCAGGTTTCTCACACCAACGCCAACCTGTGCGTGCGGGCAGCCATGTTGTGTTTTTAGATTTAACTTACAATTCGGAGCCTACAGTACTCATCTCGATGGTCTCTGTATGTATACAAATTAAAGTACTTGTTATGATATATAACGACTATGGATCATGTACTTTGCACAGGGTGTAGCCCCAATCTTCCAACCTACCACATTGTGGCATCAGACATTTTCTCTGTAACTTCAACATTACAATTGCTGAAAACTAACCTGCACTTTTTATCTGATTTAATTAGATAGCATGCGTTAAACAAAAGCTTTTCACTGTACATGTGACAATAAAAAAAAAACAATACCAAAGTTACCGATTATAAATGTAGAGCAAAGAAAATACACAGTGAGTGTAGGAAGACAAATGTCTACGATTGTAGGATTCTATAAGTAATATTAAAATGAGTTACCTTTAATGGCCTGATTAGATCTAAACCCATGTAAGAATCGCACCTTAGAATTACAGAGTATTGATAATTTCCGGGTTTATATGGTGCGGAGAATTTCAATTCAATCTGCATTGCAAGGAAATAAAATGTTAAAAATGTAATGAACACAATAAAAACAATTTAAAAAAATGCTATTCTTATTCCATAAAAGCTGAAATTATTTTATATCCAATCTGGTTCTAAAACAAACTTGTATTCTTCTTCACTAACTTTGGTTGCCCCAAAATAGTTAACACTGCACAAAGTAACTTAAAGTGTGATAACTGTTATACTGTTATAACGTGACAAGCTAGATGCAGGAAAAATGTTCCCAATGTTGGGCGAGTCCAGAACCAGGGGCCACAGTCTTAGAATAAAGGGGACGTCATTTAAGACTGAGGTGGAAAAAAATCCTTTTCACCCAGAGAGTTGTGAATTTATGGAATTCCCTGCCACAGATTGCAGTGGAGGTCAAGTCACTGGATGGATTTAAGAGAGTTAGATAGAGCTCTTGGGGCTAGTGGAGTCAAGGGATATGGGGAGAAGGTAGGCACGGGTTATTGATAGGGGACGATCAGTCATGATCACAATGAATGGCGGTGCTGGCTCAAAGGGCCGAATGGCCTCCTCCTGCATCTATTTTCCATATCTATGTCTAATGTAGTCTTGTGGTATTTAATGCATAGCAACCCCATGCAAACACCAAGATAAATGACAGACAGCTATTCCTCTGCTCAACAATGCTGCAATAATTATTTGGCATTTATTAACCAAGAGAGCAGATGCATCTTCCCTGCTCTTTAAACTGAAGCCCTGGGACCCTTCATCTCTTACAGCCACCTGAGAGACAAGTTGGGAGCTCTTGCACACGGCTGCACAGCAACATGGCATATAAGATTGTGCGGAATACACACATAATCTTACATCAACCTGGAAAAGTTTGATCTTCAGGAATGCAACTTAAATCTTTTGACTCTACTAGTGGGAGAGCCTAGGATCAGAGGTCATAGCCTCAGAATAAAAGGAAGCACATTTGGGAGGGAGATGAGGAGGAATTTATTTAGTCAGGGGGTGGTGAATCTGTAGAAATATATTGCCCAGGAACTCTATGCAGGCCAAGTCAATGGATATTTTAAAGGCAGAGGTAGATGGAATCTTGATCAGTACGGGTGTCAGGAGTTATGGGGAGAAGGCAGGAGAATGTGGTTGAGAGTGAAAGTTAGATCAACCATGATTGCGTGGCAGAATAGGCTTGATGGGCCGAATGGCCAAATGCTGCTCCTATGGCTTATGACTCAAAGTCAAGTATCCTTTATTGTCAAGACTGAGGTGAGAAAAAACGTTTTCTCCCAGAGAGTTGTGAATTTGTGGAATTCCCTGCCACAGAGGGCAGTGGAGGCCAAGTCACTGGATGGGTTTAAAAACATAGAAATTAGGTGCAGGAGTAGGTCATTCGGCCCTTCGAGCCTGCACTGCCATTCAATATGATCATGGCTGATCATCCAACTCAGTATCCCGTACCTGCCTTCTCTCCATACCCCCTGATCCCCTTAGCCAGAAGGGCCACATCTAACTCCCTCTTAAATATAGTTTAAGAGAGAGTTAGATAGAGCTCTAGGGGCTAGTGGAGTCGGGGGATATGGGGAGAAGGCAGGCATGGGTTATTGATAGGGGATGATCAGCCATGATCACAATGAATGGCGGCGTTGGTTCGAAGGGCCGAATGGCCTCCTCCTGCACCTATTTTCTATGTTTCTATGTTCTATGTCATTCAGATTTTACAGTCGGAACGAAATTTCGTGTAAATTTTCGTGAAATGTCAAAGTACGACTAATTAAGATACGCCTGGATCCACAGTATTAAAATAGCAATATTTAATGTAATTTAGCCAAATGTTCTACACTAGTCGAAAAAAATCTGCTCATCTCTGTTTATCAATAAATCTACTCCGGAAGATAAACCAATGCAACAAAAAGCTGTTCGAAATAAATATTTTGCAGCAAACAGATGGTTAGTGATTAACATTGAAGATATAAAATTTACATGCAAACTCAGTTTTTACATTCATACTACTTAAAATGAGATTTCGAACCCTAGTGAGCATACGGGCTATGTTCTGCATTTCCATCTCACCATGGTTAGATTAAACAATATTGCTTTGAAGTCAAAGCTGCAATCAGTCACTTCTATACTGCCAATGTCAAGCTGCAAGTTAGCTGAAGAGTTAACATCAGAACGTCCAGGGAAAACATCCCACTAAATAACTGATGTTCATAGTTTAGTTTAGAGATACAGCTTGGAGACAGGCCCTTCGGCCTACGAGTCCACACCGACCAACAATCACAGGAACACTAGTTTGTTCCTACACAGGCACACAAAAATGCTGGAGAAACTCAGCAGGTGCAGCAGCATCTATGGAGCGAAGGAGATAGGCGACGTTTCGTCCCGAAACGTCGCCTATCTCCATCGCTCCATAGATGCTGCTGCACCCGCTGAGTTTCTCCAGCATTTTTGTGTACCTTCGATTTTCCAGCATCTGCAGTTCCTTCTTAAATTCTTTCCTACACACTAGGGTCAAGTTATAGAAGCCAATTTACCCTACAAACCTGCACGTCTTTGGAGTGTGGGACGTAATTGGAGCACCCGAAGAAAACCCATGCGGTCACATGTTGAACATACAAACTCCACATAGTCAGCATCTGTACTCGGAATCAAAACTGGGTCTCCAGCTCCGTAAGGCAGCAATTCTAACGCGGCGTCACCGTGCGGCCCCACTTGTACTTTATGGAATCAATTCACAGCTACATAGCTTCACTTTATAGACAACGAGTTCAATGTTTCAAGAGGAACTGAAATCTTTACCTCCTCTTCGTCTTTGAGAGTGCATACATGATATGGCATGGATATCAAAGAGTGTTCTTTTCTGTCTGCGATATAGAGCCACCACCATTCTTGTTTCTCCTGTGAAAGAGGAAAGTTTTTACCATGAGAAATCCTCGGGGGGCTGGAACCACAGCATAACTTTTCATAAGTTGACAATGTCTGGAGAACTAGTTAAAGTTTGCACTTGAACTGGAACGGGTCCAATATCCTTACAGGGAGGTTCACTAATATTACTCTGGTGGTTAGCAACATAGAACTGTACAGCACAGGTACAGATCCTTCGACCCACCAGGTCCGTACTGTTCTTGATGCCAAGTTGAACTAAACTCCTCTGCCTGCATGTGATCCATATCCCTCCATTCCCCGCATATCCACGTACCTATCCCAAATGTCACAATCGTATCTTCCAATCATAACACCCCCGGCAATGATGCCCAGATACCCACCACCCTCTATGTTGAAATCTTGCCCCCAAGTCTCCTTTAAACTTTTCTCCCTTTACAATAATGTTACTCCCTCTAGTCTTTGACATTTCCACCCTGAGAAAAAAGGTTCTGACCACCTAAGGTGGACAAAAATGCTGGAGAAGCTCAGCGAGGTAGCATCTATGGAGCGAAGGAAATAGGCAACGTTTCAGGTCGAGACCCTCGTCAGATGTGAGGGTTTCGACCTGAAACGTTGTCACTTTAGCTGTTGTTGTCCCTTCAGCTGTCACTTCTCTCTACCATCATTTATCTTCACTTTGGTTTCGACCCAAAACGTTGTCTATTGCTTCGCTCCATAGATGCTGCCTCACCTGCTGAGTTTCTCCAGCATTTTTGTCTACCGTCGATTTTCCAGTTCCTTCGTGAACATTCTGACCACCTCAGCCTCTCATATTTTTATATACTCCCATCAGGTCTCCCTTTAATCTCCAATGTCCCTGAGAAAATAATCCAAGCCCTCCTTGTAGCTCATACCCTCTAGTCAAGGCAGCCTTCTGGTAAACCTTTTTTGTGCCCTCTCAAAGCCACCACATCCTTCCTGTATTGGCGTGATGGAATCCTCCACGGTCTGCCGAACCACAGTATTATGCAGCTGCAACACAACTTCCTGCCGATTATACTCAATGCTCAACTGACGAAGGAAACAATACTGCACATCATCTGTACTGCTTTATCTACCTTGGCACTTTCAAGGAGCGATGGACTTGGACGCCAAGATCACTTCGTGTACATCAATACTGTTGAGGGCAAGAGCTTACTCTTCCCTCAGGACTATTTTTATTTCAGACTTGCAGCAATGATACTGTTTAGGATTCGGTTCATCTACGTGTCTTTGCACTAACCTCTGGGAAATATAATGTGTGTACTGGGTGGGTGACCTTTGATTTGGTTTCAAGCAGGGCTCTCTCTCTTCTTTGGATACTTTGCTGGAGTGCTTCCCATTCCTGTTTGAAAAGAGACAATATCATTTTGGCATGTCATGCAGGTACGATACAAAACAGCACAGCTTCAAGATCGAGAATCTTTGTCATATGCATCAGATACGAGCCGGAACAATAATATTACATAGAAACATAGACAATAGGTGCAGGAGTAGGCCATTGGGACCTTCGAACCTGCACCGCCATTCAATGTGATCATGGCTGATCATCCAACTCAGTATCCTGGACCTGCCTTCTCTCCATACCCCCTGATCCCTTTAGCCACAAGGGCCACATCTAACTCCCTCTTAAATATAGCCAATGAACTGGCCTCAACTACCTTCTGTGGCAGAGAATTCCAGAGATTCACCACTCTCTGTGTGAAAAATGTTTTCCTCATCTCGGTCCTAAAAGATTTCCCCCTTATCCTTAAACTGTGACACCCTTGTTCTGGACTTCCCCAACATCGGAAATAATCTTCCTGCATCTAGCCTGTCCAACCCCTTAAGAATTTTGTAAGTTTCTATAAGATCCCCCCTCAATCTTCTAAATTCTAGCAAGTACAAGCCGAATCTATCCAGTCTTTCTTCATATGAAAGTCCTGACATCCCAGGAATCAGTCTGGTGAACCTTCTCTGTACTCCCTCTATGGCAAGAATGTCTTTCCTCAGATTAGGAGACCAAAACTGTACGCAATACTCCAGGTGTGGACTCACCAAGACCGTGTACAACTGCAGTAGAACCTCCCTGCTCCTATACTCAAATCCTTTTGCTATGAATGCTAACATACCATTCGCTTTCTTCACTGCATGAGAGGCTTCTCAAAGTGAAACGGAGGGTTCAAAGCCAGCGTGTTCCTGTCAGAGTGACCTTGGCTGCCAACTGACATTGAGGCACTGAGTTTAGGAGTCATGCAGCATGGAAACAGGCCCTTTGGCCCAACTTGCCCTCGCTGACCAACATGCCCCATCTACACTCGTCCCACCTGCCTGCATTTGGCCCATATCCTTCTAAACCTGTCGTATCCATGCACCAGTCCAAATGTCTCTTAAACGTTATGATAGTACCTGCCTGAACTACCTCCTCCAGCAGTCCGTTCCATACACCCATCACCCTCTGTGTAAAAAAGTTACCCCTCAAGCTCCTAATAAATTATTCCCCCCTCACGTTAAACCTATGTCCTCTGGTTCTCGATTCCCCTACTCCAGGCAAGAGACCATAAAGAGTCTCTGTAGGGCTGTTGAGGCGGGATAAATCTGTATTTGGAAAGGCAAGGATTAGGAATGCCTTGCAATTAGAAATTTGTGTCCCACAAATTTGATTTAAAGTTTGTTAACCTGTTCACTGCCATGTTTTTTTTCACTATTGGTCATGACGTGAGTATATTCAGGGGGTGGCAGTGAACAGGTTAAAGAATTGATGAAGAGGATTAACGAGGACATGGTTGTAGAGATCGTCTATGTTGACTTCAGCAAGGCCTATAACAAGATCCTGCATGATAGGCTGGCCTGGAAGGTTAGATGACAAGGGATCAGCGCAGCACAGTTGAACAGCGATAGAGTTGCATCCCTAGAGCGCCGGACACCCAGGTTCAATCTTGACTACGGGTGCTGTCTATATGGAGCTTGTATGTTTTCCCTGTAAATAAAATATCAGAGCACCCGGCGAAAACCTACGGGTATGAGCTACAAGGAGGGGTTAGATTATTTTCTCAGGAACATTGGAGATTAAAGGGAGACCTGATGGGAGTATATAAAAATATGAGAGGTTTAGGTGGTCAGAATGTTTAAGAAGGAACTGCAGATGCTGGAAAATTGTTTAGGTTTTCTCCGGGTGCTCTGATTTCCTCTCACAGCCCAGAGATGTACAGGTTTGTCTGTTAATTGGCTGCGGTAAGTTGTAAAAATTGACCCTGGTGTGTTGGACAGTGTTAGTGTACGGGGTGATCACTAGTCAGCACGGACTCAGTGTGCCAAAGGGCCTGTTTCCACACTGTATCTACAAAGTCTAAAGGTAAGGAAGCGAACTGGCTTGGTGGAAGGAGTCAAAGGGTGACTATGGAGGGTTGTCATTCAGATTGGAGGTTTGACGAACTATGTACGTGGGCGCAAGAATGTGTGAGGTGTGGCATTTTGGTAAGATAAACCAGGATAGGACTTGCACAGTAAATGGTAGGGCCATCAAGTGTGCGGTAGAATGGAGAGACCTAGCGGTACCACTATAATTCCCGATACTGGTGACAGAAGTACATAGGGGAAGGCGGCATTTGGCATGCGTCATCGTTGAGGACATCGAGTACAGTTGGCACATCATATTGCTACAGTACAAGTCATTGGTCATAGAGTGTGGAAACAGGCCCTATAGCCCAACTTCCCCACGGTAATCAACATGCCCCATCTACACCAGTTCTCCCTGCATGCTTCCAGCCCTTATCACTCCAAACCTGTCGATGAACCTGTCTAAATGTTTCTCCAATGTTGCGATAGTCCCTGCCTCAACCACCACCTCTGGCAGCATGTTCCATACACCCACCACCCTTTGTGTAAAACCCCTTGGGTTTCCATTAAATCTTTCACCTTAAACCTACGTCCCCTGGTTCTCGATTCCCCTGCTCTGGGAAAAAAAGATTGATATTTTACCCACTACCAAAATATTTTGACTGAATGTAACTATTCCTCTCATGATTTTGTACATCTCTATGAGATCACCCCTCATCCTCTCCTGTGCTCCAAGGAATAAAGGCCTAGCTTGCTGAACCTCTCCCCACACCAACACTTTGAATGTTCTGTGCAGTTCTGGTTGCCAGCTATAAGAATGACCTTAAAGATTCACCAGGACGTTACTGGGACTGGATGGGACTTTACTTTTCCTGGAGCCCATTTGATGGGAGAACTTATGGATATATAAAATAGGACCAGAGATCGTGGCTTGGTACGGCAACATGAGCGTCCAGGAGCGGAAAAGGCTGCAAAATCTCATAACCACTGCCCAGTCCATCATCGGTTCTGATCTCCCTACCCTCGAGGGGATCTATCGCAGTTGCTGCCTCAGAAAGGACCCACACCATCCTGGCCACACACTCATCTCTCCACTGCCATCAGGTGGAAGGTACAGGAGCCTGAAATCTGCAACATCCAGGTTCAGGAACAGCTTCTTCCTCACAGCCATCAGGCTATTAAACACAACTTCAAACAAACTATGAACTATAACAGCTTTTTGTACTGATGTGTGTATATATATTTATTATGGGTTAGCACAACACGCTACGAATCCCAGATGTGGAGACACTGGTATCGTTGTCTCGTTGTAGGACATTGATCATTCTTTTAAACTGGATTTTTAACTCATGTATTGTGTTTTTAAAAAAAGATATAATCTATGATGCTTTTATAAGTGACATACTAAGATTTTATATGCACTTTGATATTTTTTTTAATATGAAATGCATTTTTTAATGGCAAGAATGTCCTTCCTCAGATGTGGAGACCAAAACTATCACATATCACTTCACTCCTTGCATATCCATGACAATAGACTCACAATAGAGAATAAAAATAGACTCACAGCTTCATCATCCTTCTCTTCATGTTCCGTTTCTTTATCACTGTCATCTTCCTTCTCACTCTGGGAATCTTTGTTAGTTGTTTCTTCTTCAGAGTCACTCCCTTTATCTGATAAATCATCTTCATCCTCGTCTCTGTTTGATGGATCCTGGAATGACACAGGGCAAAATAAATTCTTAATTTTCCATAAACTGAGCAGGCAATTATAGATTAGATTAGATTAGATTATTACTTTATTATAGAACGGAGAGACTTCAAAATCCGGTTGACAAACCCCAAAGGAAAGGTGGACACAAATGCTGGAGAAATCTGAAGGGTCTCGACCCGAAACGTCACCTATTCCTTCGCTCCATAGATGCTGCCTCACCCGCTGAGTTTCTCCAGCATTTTTGTCTACCTTCGATTTTTCCAGCTTCTGCAGTTCTTTCTTAAACCCAAAGGAAAAAGCTGCGAAGAGTTATTCCTTACAATTTAAAAAAAAGAACGTATTTACTTGGTAGAAACATAGAAAATAGGTGGAGTAGGCCATTCGCCCCTACGAGCCTGCACCGCCATTCAATATGATCATGGCTGATCATCCAACTCAGTATCCTGTACCTGCCTTCTCTCCATACCCCCTGATCCCTTTAGCCACAAGGGCCACATCTAACTCCCTCTTAAATATAGCCAATGAACTGGCCTCAACTATCTTCTGTGGCAGAGAATTCCACAGATTCACCACTCTCTGTGGAAAAAAAAATTCTCATCTCGGTCCTAAAAGACTTCCCCCTTGTCCTTAAACTGTGACCCCTTGTTCTGGACTTCCACAACATCGGGACCTAGCATGCTTCAATTCAACAAAATATTGTCAGGTTTAACCGCACCGTACATCTGCGTGCACGTCAATACACTATAATGTTAATATATATAAAAAATATAACGCTTTGAAGAAGGAACTGGAGATGCTGGAAAATCGAAGGTAGACAAAAATGCTGGAGAAACTCAGCGGGTGAGGCAGCATCTATGGAGCGAAGAAAATAATCATTCAATATTGTTCTTTTTGGTTTGGTCTAGTTTCAAGATGGAGCATAGAAACGGGCCCTTTAGCCCACACCGACCATCGGTTACCTGTTCACACTAGTTCTATCTTATTTCTCTTTCACATCCATTCCCTAAACACTAGGGAGTTAGAGGCCAATTAACCCCCCCCCCCCCCCCTCCCCCCCCATGTCTTTGGGATAGGTTCTTAAGTGATAAGAGCAGAATTAGGCCATTCAGCCGTTCGAGTCTCTGCCGCCATTCAATCATGGCTGCCCTATCTTTCCCTCTCAACTCCATTCTCCTGCCTTCTCCCCCGGAACCATTAACTGAGTTTGAAAAATATTCCTCATCTGCAATCTAGATAAAAGCAAATTGAGTCACCTGGGCAAGTAACCCTTACAGCCCCTTGCTCTCTCTCTCTCTCTCTCTCCTTCTCTACCTACTAGTCGTCATACAAGTTTCAGAAGCAGTCTGAAGAAGGGTCTCGACCCGAAACAGTGCCTTTCCCTTCTCTCCATAGATGCTGCCTCACCCGCTGAGTTTCTCCAGCTTTTTGTGTCGATCTTGGGGCAAAGGCAATGGTGGAAGAAGATTAAATTGTCTACAAGGAGATGTTGCAAGAAGGGAGTAGTGTTTTTCCCTTCCCCTTTCCAGCAGCTCTTTATAATTTTGTCAGACTGATCCCAAGGGAGTGCCAAAAGGTTCAGGTAGAAGTACTGCAATGCTGCCATCTAGAGGGCCTTCTGCTAAAGGCTCAAATCGCTTCTTGAACAGTCAAAGCAAACCAGAGCCTGCCCATTCCCTCCACAGATGCCGCCTGACCTGCTGAGTTCCTCCAGCACTTTGTGTTTTGCTCAAGAATCCAGCATTTGTAGTTCCCTGAACGTTCCTAATTTAACTTGTTTAAGGACACAGGAACAGAAGTAGACCATCCAACAGAGCAGGTTGGAAGTCAGTGGTGAAGTTAATGAAATCTGCATGGGTGTTGATGAAGGAACTGCAGATGCTGGAAAATTGAAGGTAGACAAAAGTGCTGGAGAAACTCAGCGGGTGCAGCAGCATATTTTTTCACGCAGAGAGTGGTGAATCTCTGGAACTCTCTGCCACAGAGGGTAGTTGAGGCCAGTTCATTGGCTATATTTAAGAGGGAGTTAGATGTGGCCCTTGTGGCTAAGGGGATCAGGGGGTATGGAGAGAAGGCAGGTTCGGGATACTGAGTTGGATGATCAGCCATGATCATATTGAATGGCGGTGCAGGCTTGAAGGGCCGAATGGCCTACTCCTGCACCTAATTTCTATGTTTCTATGTTTCTATCTATGGAGCGAAGGAAATAGGCAACGTTTCGGGCCGAAACCCTTCTTCAGACTGACGTAGGGTGGGGGTGAAGAAAGGAGAAAGGAAGAGGAGGAGCCAGAAGGCCGAGGGAGAGCTGAGAAGGGGAGGAGACAGCAGGGGCTACTGTAAATTGGAAAAGTCAATGTTCATGCCGTTAGGGTGCAGACTGCCCACTGCATGGGTGCAGGAGGCAGCTCCTATGTGGTCATCATTGTAGCGGATAAAGAGTTCGAGAATGGTGCCAGTGTATGTTTGAACAAAGTAGTGTTCGACGTAACCGATAAAAGGCAACGTGAGTGCCCTTGGCTACACCTTTAACTTGGGGAAAGTGAGAGGAGTCGAATGGCAAGTTGCTGAGAGGGAGACAAGTACTGCCAGACAGCGGAGGGAAATTGATTGGAGAAATAGAGACAGAATGGTGGAGCAACTCAGCGGGTCAGGTAACAGCCCTGGGGAAAAGGAAGGGGTAACATTTTGGGCTGACTCTTCTTCCATCTGAAGAAGGGTCTCAACCCAAAATGTCACCTATTCCTTTTTTTCCATTGATGCCGTCTGACCCACTGAGTTCCTCCAGCATTTTATGTCCAACTTCAGTGTAAACCAGCATCTGCAGTTCCTTCCTAAACACAAAACTGTTTGGGTCTCTGCTCAAAAGAATCAAAGGGACTTGAGACCTTGCTGGTGGGGGATGGATGTGGAAAGGACTAAAGGGGTTACTTTGGCATGGGAGCCTGTGACCAGCAGGGTGCCAAAGGGATCAGTGCGAGGGTTGACTGTTATTACAGAATCAGGTCTCAGCTTAAAATCATAGCTTGAAGTCCAAAGCCAGAGGCCCCGGATCATCGACAGAAGCTGGAGAGAGATAGACAAATTCTTGATTAGAACCGGTCGGTGTCAAGGGTTACGGGGAGAAGGCAGGGCAATGGGATTAGGAGGCAAATAACAGCCATGATTGAATGGTGGAGTAGACTCGATGGGCCAAACGGCCCATCTTGTGAACTTGTGAGACAAAGTTCGAGACTACAACCAACCACGTACATTTCCAAACATAATATATGGCGAATAGTGAAAGGCCTATATACAGTGGACGCGGATCGGGATGTTTCCACTGGTGGGAGTCTAGGACCAGAGGTCATAGCCTCAGATTTAAAGGACGTTCCTTTAGGAAGGTGATGAGGAGGAATTTAATAATAATAATAATAATAATCTTATTTATATAGCACATTTTTAGTCAACTTGACCCCAAAGTGCTTCACATAATTACATTACATTTACACACATGCAATTTCTTTAGGCAGAGGGTGGTGAATCTGTGGAAATAATTGCCACAGAAGGCTGTGGCGGCCAAGTCAATGGGTATTTTTTTAAGGTAGAGATAGATAGATAAATAGATTCTTGATTAGTACGGGTGTCTGGGGTTATGGGGAGAAGGCAGGAGAACGGGGTTAGGAGGGAGAGATAGATCAGCCATGATTGAATGGTGGAGTAGACTTGACGGGCCGAATGGCCTGATTCTTCTCCTGTAACTTATGACCTCATGGAGTACTCAGTGCGTGACTTTTGTTTACCAATTGAGTTTGAAGTCCAAGAGGCGAAACAAGTTCTGGAAACGAATTCTGCTCCTATACTTATGAACTTCCGGTTACAACACATGGCTATATCGCAATGTTACCATCACGAGTAGTTATTATTTTACTTAAACTCATTCAGTTTGAAATCTCTGAAAATGATCAAGCTGGTCAGGCGACTTAAAAGATATTGATGGAAGAGCGGGTGACTTACACTGCCTGCTACAACCGAGCCGTTAGCTTGGCTGTGTTTCTGTTTCTGCTTCTGTTGTTCCGTTGGCGGCTGTGGCGTGGGCTGAGCGACTACCTTCTTTTTGATCGGTTTCTTTTTCTTGGACTTAGCTGGTTTCTTTGCTCCTTTATTCTTTTGCCAGGCTTTCTTTTTGCTCTTCACACCACCAGCTCCTTGCTGTTAGAGAGAAATGCAAAATGGCAATAAATCAATCCAAGCCTCTGTATATTAAATGCACAGAGGTTAATTCCGAGTGCAACCGCAGTGCGCTGCTTAAAATCAAATACGCATAAAAATGGAATATTTATATTTCCTGCCATCATGTCAAAACACAAACATGAATGGCCAGTTATATGAATTCATTAGTTTACGTTTATGGAACGAAGAACAGGACAGCATAGGTCTGTCTGTCCACAGGGTCCGTGATGGACAAGATAAACTAATCTCCTCTGCCTGCACGTGATTCATATACATCCATTCCCTGCAGATCCATGTGCTCATCTAAAAACCTCTTAAGCGTAAATTCATTATGTGTGAATGTGTATATATATATACACACACACACTGAACTTTTTTTCCCCTGTTATGTACTATGTTTACATATTCTGTTGTGCTGCAGAAAGTAATAATCATTGTCCTATCTGGGACATAACTCAGCGGGTGCAGCAGCATCTATGGAGCGAAGGAAATAGGCAACTTTTCGGGCTGAAACCCTTCTTCAGACATCTGCAGTTCCTTCTTAAGCAAATTCTATGTTTCTAGGTCTTAACTTTCTATTTCAAAACCATAAGTATCCTCGAAGAATAGCTCGGGTAAAACCCAAGGAAATATTGTTCAGACATAACGATTATAGTCTGAAGAAGGGTTTCGGCCCAAAACGTTGCCCATTTCCTTCGCTCCATAGATGCTGCCGCACCCGCTGAGTTTTTCCAACAATTATAGTTATTGCAGATTTCATCACAAGCCATCATTGTTAAAATTTGTTTTACCATTTTAAACTTACTATGAGCGTTCAAGTCGCGGGCGGCCCTGTTTTCTTTCCACCATCACGCACGCGAAACACAAGACCGACACCATTGTATGCAGATGCCGGGAAGTGTGGCTCAGCTCTGGCTGAACAACTTCTAATCTTGTGTGTGGACTCGACAAGAAGAACAACTTACTATGTCATCGGTGTCCTGGTCGTCATTTATACAAGCGCCATGTTCTTGTTCCTTTTCAAAGATGGTCTGGAAATACATAAAATATTGATTAATTTCTAAGAAATTCATGCTTCTTGCATTTATTTATAAAAATTAAATATTTAATGCCTCCCAGCACAGTGTGAAACGTTGATTCCACTGTGGTGGATGTTTATTTTAAACTCTTTGGGGAAAGTGTTCTTTTTATTCGTATGGCTGTATGGTAACTCAAATGTCACTGTACCAATTAGTGCATGTTCCTAACGTTGGGCGAGTCCAGAACCAGGGGCCAGACAGTCTTAGAATAAAAGGGAGGTCATTTAAGACTGAGGTGGAAAAAAATCTTTTTCACCCATAGAGTTGTGAATTTGTGGAATCCCCTGCCACAGAGGGCAGTGGAGGCCAAGTCACTGAATGGATTTAAGAGAGAGTTAGATAGAGCTCTAGGGGCTAGTGGAGTCAAGGGATATGGGGAGAAGGCAGGCACGGGTTATTGATAGGGGACGATCAGCCATGATCACAATGAATGGCGGTGCTGGCTCGAAGGGCCGAAGGGGCGAATGGCCTCCTGCACCTATTTTCTATGTTTCTATGATTCTATGCATGTGAAATTAAATATGAACTTGAACTAGGTTATACAGAAACTGAAGCTCAACTAACTCGAAGGCAATGTTTTCTAAATAAGTTCACACAAATTAGTTTTAGTTTTATTGTGCAAGGTACAGCGAGAAGATTTTTGTTGCAGGCTGACCAGTCAGCGGACTGGTTAGTCATCACAAGCTGCCCATGGTGTACAGATACAGTACAAAGGGAATAATGTTTAGTGCAAGATAAAGTCCAGTAAAGACCGATTAAAGGGTCTCCAAGGAGTGAGATGGTACGTCTAGTTGCATGATAACAGCTGGGAAGAAACTGTCTTTAGATTTAATTTGACCTTTTAATGGCACTCTCTCCCTTTGGGCAATAAAATAGAGATTATTCATTAGGTAGAATGAGTTAAGGTGAAATATCTGACGGCAGAGAAATTACAACTGCAGAAGAGTCCCGACCTAAAATGTTATAGACAATTGGTGCAGGAGTAGGCCATTCGGCCCTTTGAGCCATCTCCACCATTCAATGTGATCATGGCTGATTATCCACAATCAGTACCCCGTTCCTGCCTTCTCCCCATATCCCTCGACTCCGCTATCTTAAGACCCCTATCTAGCTCCCTCTTGAAAGTATCCGGAGAACCGGCCTCCACCGGCCTCTGAGGCAGAGAATTCCACAGACTCACAACTCTCTGTGTGAAAAAGTGTTTCCTCATCTCCGTTCTAAATGGCTTACCCCTGTGGCCCCTGATTCTGGACTCCCCCAACATCGGGAACATGTTTCCTCCCTCTAGCGTGTCCAAACCCTTAATAATGTTATATGCTTCAATAAGATCCTCTCTCATCCTTCTAAATTCCAGCGTGTACAAGCCCAGCCGCTCCATTCTCTCAGCATATGACAGCCCCGCCAACCCAGGAATTAACCATGTGAACCTACGCTGCACTCCCTCAATAGCGAGAATGTCCTTCCTCAAATCTGGGGACCAAAACTGCACACAGGTGTACTCCAGGTGTGGTCTCACTAGGGCCCTGTACAAATGCAGAAGGACCTCTTTGCTCCTATACTCAACTCCTCTTGTTATGAAGGGCAACATGCCATTTGCTTTCTTCACTGCCTGCTGTACCTGCATGCTTACTTTAATTGACTGATGAACAAGGACCCCCCAGATCCCGTTGTACTTCCCCTTTTCCCAACTTTCTATCCATGTTCTTTTGAGATGCTGACTGACCCGCTTTGTTACTCCAACACTTTATATTGATATACCACCTTCCATATGTTTAAGAATATTTCACCAATAGTGAGCTAATTCTGGTGCAACAAGACAGTTAAGTTGCAACCTGCAATGCCCTACTAGTAATCACAGACCAATTATTTTGCTTTGCTGCCTTTGATTGAAGCATATTACACCAAGGCAAAAGTCACTTGTCAAATAACGTCAAGTCATTTTTCTCAGACGAAAACAGCCTGAGACCCGGGTCCGAGCCCGACTACGGGTGCTGTGTGTTTGTACGTTCTCCCTGTGACCACGCGGGTTTTCTCCAGGCGCTCTGGCTTCCTCACACCTTCCAAAGATGTGCGTATTTATAGGTTTAATTGGCTTCTGTAAAATTGTCCCTAGTGGGAAGAATAGAACTAGTGTAAGGGTGATCATTGGTTGGTGTGGACTTGGTGGGCCTGTTTCCACACTGTATCTCTGATCTAAAAAAGATTAAATTATAGCTATGTAATGAACTCATCTGGGATAAATAATATAAAAATATCAAAAAGTCTCATTTCTACCTGATCTTGAATGTCAGGAGAACATGTTCTGTAAAAAGTAAATATATATGTTTTTTTTCAATCAAATTTTCTGAAGATATTGAGGATTTATTTTTTAAAATGTATTGCTTCAAAAAAAAATTGCATCTTAATTGAAACTGATCTTGGTTAAGAATTTAGTACACAATACTAAGGCGGCAGAATGGAGCAGGGCGACACATTGCTGCAGCGGTTTAGCTGCTGCCTTACAGCGCCAGGGACCCAGGTTCGATCCTGACTACGGGTGCTGTCTGTATGGAGTTTGTACGTTCTCATTATGACCCCGTGCATTTTCTCAGGGAGCTCCCACACTCCAAGGCCGTACAGGTTTGTAGCCTGATTGGCTTTGGTAACATTTTAAATTGTCCCCCATGTTTAGGTTGGTGATGGTGCACGGGGTGATCGCTGGTCGGTACGGGCTCGGTGAACTGAAGGGCCCGTTTCCGCACTGTGTCTCTGGAGCCTGGAATCTAATTATGAAGTAAAAACTATTTTAAAAGGTCCAGTATTATTGATTGGTGAAAATAGCCTTTTTTTTTTTTTTAAAGAGGGCAAGAAAGCCATTTCTGAACAACCTTTAAATGATGTAACTTGCGAAAGAGTAATTGCGATACAGAATTTCTCAAATACAGATACTTACAGTCATAGTCCCTCTCCGAAGTGTCACAGTGACAGTGACAATGGATCCTGCAGTGATGTTGCTACTGTCCTCATCATCCAAAACTGAGGGATAACAACACAAAATGTTTTAAGAGGTTTTTTTACTTTAATTCCTGAAACACCATCTCAGAAGTTCTCAGTGCAAGATAATTCACTGATAAACACAAAGCAACGGGTTTGGATTTGGTAAATTGGCAGGTTTTGGGGAGAGTTAAAAGTCATGAGATCTCACTGATTAAATGTTATATTTGCAAGATTATAAATTGAAATTGAAAGATACAGCAAGGAAACAGGCTCTTGGTCCCATCTAGTCTATGCTGACCATCGATCACCCGTTCATGCTAGTTCTGTTATCCCACTTTCACATCCACTCATTACAAACCAGAGACAATTTCTCGGAAGCCAATTAACCTACACACACACACATTTTTGGGAGTCACCCGAAGTTATGATCAAGCCCAGAACTCCGGTGGCGAGTTGAAGCACTTAATTGAAGGATAACGCTTCAAAATGCCATTTAAGCTAGAGATTACTTCAAAATGAGACGGTGCACATTAATGGGTTTATAAATATATAGAATAAGGATTCCCATTATGCTCAGTCATATCACCAGCTGTTCTTTCAAAGAAGAAGGGTCTTGATCCAAAATGTCAACTATCTATATATACCAGAGATGCTGCCTGACCTGCTGAGTTACTCCAGCACTTATGTCCTTTTCTATTCTTTTAAGACTAGTGGGGGAACTGCAATTTGCTGTTATGTTTTCAAAATAGAACCTATGTAAAATAGATTAATTGTGATTAGCTTGCATTTTGGAGTTATTTGAGCATTGGTAACATCCAATAATAGCTGAAAACTGGGAGGATGGAGCCAGAGATGATGACGGATGGGATGGGCGGGTGCAAGGCCAGTAGGAGAGAGGACCAGGGTCTGGCCTACCGTGCCCTCAAGGTCAGCTGCGGGGAACGCCCCCGGGACACAAAGGTGGACGGGCGAGGAGAGGGACGTTATGCCCGCAGCAGCCCGGGGCTTTCCTGGGTCGGGCTCACAAGAACTAGAATGTGGACTGGAGTTTGAAAATGGCACCAAGACAAGGAATCTGGCATCCAATTTAACATGTCCAGATTTGCAGAAGCATCATCGTTGAAAACATTAGCGACGCAGTGGCGCTGGTTTCCAACGGGAACGGTGATGGACGCACCACAGGTCTCTGTCCTCCAGTTCCTGCGGACTTCCGCCGCTGGATGTATAGGATTGTGGTGTGTGTGATTTATCATCATTCCTTACAATGCTATCTATGTACGACACTGATCGCAACTTCTACTGAAGTGTGGATGGCCGTTGGCTCGCCAGGGGCCACAGTTTAAGAATAAGGAGTAAGCCATTTAGAACGGAGATGAGGAAACACTTTTTCTCACTAGAGTGGTGAGTCTGTGGAATTCTCTGCCTCAGAGGGCGGTGGAGGCAGGTTCTCTGGATGCTTTCCTTGCTGTATCTTAAGCTAGATAGGGCTTAAAAATAGCGGAGTCAGGGGATATGGCAGGAACGGGGTATTGATTGGGGATGATCAGCCATGATTACATTGAATGGCAGTGCTGGCTTGAAGGGCCGAATGGCCTACTCCTGCACCTATTGTCTATTGACAGGTCTTGTTTTTGGTCCTGCTGGGGGTCCACAGCCCCCTCCTCAACTGGCAAACGAGGTGGGGGAGACGGTTTAGTCGCCGACTATCCGACCATGGAGCAGGTAGTACGGGATTACATGGTACCCATGGCCGGGGGGGGGGGGGGGAACTCCCCCCGACTTGACACAAGCGGCACAGCTGTTTAGTTTTAGTAAGACCAATGTGCTCCACCAGCCAGCCCCAGGCTCTTCAACACCAGCACCACCAAGTGCACACATGAACAACACTCAGCTGAAAAGAGTTGACGCTTTCAAGTACATGGACAGCGTGACATCTTCCCATGGCTCACTGGACAAGGAAGTATCGCCCAGAATCAGCAAGGCCAGTCAAGCACTTGGTCAACTCTGAGAACAACTGTTAAACCACCATTGTCAACTCGGCTGGAAGTCTACAAAGCTGCAGTACTCTCCAGCTTGCTGATGAAACATGGAGCTTGTACAGGAAACACATCCGCCGGCTCGAGAAATTCCACACCCGCTCGCTGCGGTCCATCGTGGGCATTTGCTGATATTTGTGCTGAGAAAATGCATGGGTTCTGGCGTCGTGTCAGAATAAAACATTCTACGGATCAAATGTGTAAAGATCCTGCACGGACCAACCATACTTCTATATCCAACTTCAGAAGAGCATTTCTTCCAACATCAAAGGCCGACAGTCTGTTCCAGTTGAGCATAGAAAATCCACGTATAAATAGAGTTGAGCAACCTCACTCCACTTCTAACACCCAGAAAGCTCCCTTGAATTTAAAAAGAATATGGACCACACAGCTGGTCGGCACAGACTCGGTGGGCCGAAGGGCGTGATTCCGCGCTGTAATTCTGAACTGAACCAAAAAACTGGTTACAAGCTGTGATCCACTGGTGCTGCTGGCATGTTCCCAAATTCAAGTAGCCTTCATTCAAGCACTACACGTCTGGGTGGGGGTATATGTATGTGACAATGTCCAAATTAATACAGTAATTTTCAGTCCTAAAACTTGTGAATGCACCTGCCCATCTCACCCCACTGCAAACTGTAAACTTAGCATTAATCAATCCTCTCTCCCAGACAGCAGCCTGAAGTCACGCTAAAATTATTTGTCTGCAGTTGGAATATAGAAGATTTGCTGATCAGACAATAGACAATAAGTGCAAGATTAGGCCATTCGGCCCTTCGAGCCAGCAACGCCATTCAATGTGATCATGCCTGATCATCCGCAATCAGTACCCGTTCCTGCCTTCTCCCCATATCCACTGACACCGCTATCTTTAAGAGCTCTATCTAACTCTCTCTTTAAAGTATCCAGCGAACCTGACTCCACTGCCCTCTGAGGCAGAGAATTCCACACACTCACCACTCTCTGTGAGAAAAAGTGTTTACTCGTCTCCATTGTAAATGGCTTACCCCTTATTCTGAAACTGTGGCCCCTGGTTCTGGACTCCCAACATCGGGAACATGTTTCCTGCCTCTAGTGTGTCCAAACCCTTAACAATCTTGTATATTTCAATAAGATCTCCTCTCATCCTTCTAAACTCCAGAGTGCACAAGCCCAGCCGCTCCTCAGTGGAGGAGAATGTTTTATTTTAACACAATGCCAGAATCAATATTGTATAAGACTGGATATTTTTAAAACATGACAAATTACGATTCCCCCAGCAGTGTGAAAAATACACACACGTACAATTCTAGACATATTGGTTCATACCTTGCAGTTTAATCTCCATGCTGACATGCGGGAAGCTCCCGAGTACTGCGATGATCTCATCATATTTGTCCTCACTCAGGAAACGCAACATATTACGACGATCAACGTCCTTCATGCTCACCAAGTCTTGAATTGTTCGCACTTTGTACTGTTAGCGGAAATAAGGAAAACAGAACTCCAGTGGTTAACAAATTATAGATTTGCAACAGCAGTGTTCATTAATGAGTTAATGAGTTGCCAGTTAAACCAATGCATCAACAACACGTTGTTCCCACTGAGTAATATGCCTTTATATTGGAGAAACAAAGAACCGGCCGATGCTGGCTTATAGCAAAGATAGACACAAAGTGCTGGAGTAACTTAGCAGGGCAGGCAGCATCTATGGAAGAAAAGGAAATGAGAGATATAGACAGTGATATAGAACGAAAGATATGCAAAAACTACGGATGATAAAGGGAAGGTGGAGCCCGTAATGGTCCATTGGTGACTGGGCAAGGTAATAACTCATCCTTTTTCTCCAGAGATGCTGCTTTTTCTCCAGAGATGCTTTGTTACTCCAGCACTGTGTCTTATCTTTGCCTTAATACTATGTTGCTTTTACGTTGTGCTACAACTTCCTATTCACAAACCCATGGTGACTATCCCTCATTAGTCCATTGGGGATTTCCAAATGCTGGTTGATCCCACCACTAAGAATCTCCTCCACCTTGCCCTCCACTGATGTCAGGCTAACCAGTATAGTGTCTGGTTACAAACAACCAGTTCCCTGGCTTGTCCTTCCTGCCCTTCTTACATAACGGTACAAAATTGACCAGTTCAGTTCAGTTTAGTTTATTGTCATGTGTACCGAGGTACAATGAAAAGTTTTAGTTGCGTGCGATCCTGTCAATGGAAAGACAATACGTGATTACAATCGAACCAGTTGCAGTGTACCTGTTCCTGTAGGAATAGTGATTTAAGAGTTTGGAGCGATTGTCATGGCTATCCCTCTAGGTCGAGGATGATGGTCTACGTTCTGTTGTTCTGCTCACAGACGCCCGTGCGTGTGTGTGTGTTTAATGTGTACTTGATGTTGCACTCCTTCACAAATCAATCAATAATAATAATAATAATAAAATAACATCTTTTATTATCATTGCACAGAGGTACAACGAGATTTGGTACGCAGCTTACATCCGATGTAATAACTTAATTAACTAAAAATTTAGACACCCAGAGAAACAAGATTTTTAAAAGAACAGTAAAACAGTATAAAGTGCAAATGTGTCTGTGCCGGGTTGATGTGCGACGTGACCATCCGAGGGAGACAGTTCATAGGGGGGGGGGAGGGGGGGGGCACTGATTCCAATTCCAATTTCAACTAATTCCAATGGCAAGTGAACCAAGACGATGGGAGCTGATAGATCTGTTGCAGCCTTCACCCGCCTTCACAGCCGTTGTGTTCAAGATAACTTTGTCCGCCTGGTCTGCCGTTGAGGTCTTGTGGGTTGGATCGTTGTTAGTCTGGACCCTCACCCTCGACCTTATCGCCATGGGTGGCCCTACCAAAAGCTGGTGCTTCCGTCGGCATCGCTCTCGGAATCATTGGGGACACGCAAGCCTCTTCACCACGACAAGGAAAACGATCCGAAGAGGTGAGCGATTGTAATGTGTGATTGTAGATCAGCTTCTGTGGTGAGCATACAAATAGTCGCTTGGGTTGGGCGCCATCTTGGAAGCTCCCTCCAGACTTCCCGAACCTGATCTGTGGCTAAAGATGATGCAAATATCGCTGCAAGGGCCTTTGAAATTTCCTCCATAGCTTCCCACAAATTCCAAGTGTACACTTGTACTGGCCTTGGAGATTTGTAAACTGTAATGGTTTGAAACAGCCAGTACCTCCTCTTTGGTAATTTTTGTATTGTAATTCAATTATTAGCCAAGTAGGTAAACATACAAGGAATTTGATTTGCCAACACTCATACAAAAAAGCAACAAGAGATACAAGTCCCATTAAATTAAACATAGACTTATATGGCCACTGCACCAGGGCAAATAGCATAAAGGGCCTGTCCCACTTGGCCGTAATTTGCGCCTCATTTATGCGTCATATGTAAAATACGTCGACGGACGTCGCTTGCAAAACACGCGTCATCATGCCATCTGGAGCGCGTGACGTCATTAGAATACCCTGTGGCGCGCGGCGATGTACCCATGTGTCACCACGTGTGAGACGTCGGGACGCAGCGTGCGATGCCAATGTGTCAGTGTGCGTACCCAATGCGTCAGCGTGTGCACGCGTTACGTCACTCAGGTGGCGCGCGAGGATTTCGTACATCACGAAATCTTGCAGCGCTGCGCATTCCGCTCGCAACTCCACACTACTCCACGCCTCTCCATCCGCCCGTCCCGCGCTACCCACACGCTACCCGTGCGTCACAACGCTTCGATTTGCACGTGACGTCGCGTCGACCTATTTTACATATGATGCGTAAAAGAGGAGTAAATGATGGCCAAGTGGGACAGGCCCTTAAGCGGAGAGCCACAGCCATCAGTTCAATGTCCGGGCCGCACACACACACACTCCTTCACTGTGATGTGACCATAGTTGTACCGACCGCTGTCACTCACTCTGCAGTCCTTGTCCACCCAAACAGTCAGAAAGCCGTCCACACTCGCATCAGACTCGGGGATGTCCTCATGGAGCCATGTCCCCGCAATCACTGAACTCATAGCACTGCCTCCGAGTCCTCACCAGCGCAGGCAGCACGTCCATCTTGTTTTTCGACGGCCTCACATTCCCCACTGTGATGGAAGCCAAGTAACTTATACCTTGTTCCCTCCTTTTCGCTCGCGGTCTGGGAGATCAAAGCTCCCGTGATCGGGGCGGTTGGAGCTTCCGCAGTCGATCCCTAACGAAAGGACCGCCAGCTCCACGATGTTAAAGCCGCAGTGCAGACGGAGATACGATGAAAGAGTCTCATCTCCGTCGAGGAAAGAGATAAAAATGTTTCCCCCACACCCCTCCCCCCCTCACATAATACAAAAACTAAAGATACACTAAAAACATACGTAACACAGTAACACAAGAAGAAAAAGACGAGACAGACTGTCGGCGCGGCAGCCATATATGGCGCCTACGCTTCTGATCCAAGGATATCCTGTCTCCGACGCCTCAACTCCTTATCTGCCGCATTCATCTCGGTAAAAATGAATGAGAAATATTCATAGAGTTATAATACATGGAATGCACTTAAGCCCTTTTAGTCCATATCCCCCTAAACCTTTCCTATCCACGTACCTGTCAAATTGTCTTTAAACATTGCACTTGCCACAACGACCTGCTCTGGCAAGTCATTCCATATACCCACCACCCACTGGGTGAAATGTAACCCGTCGGGTTCCTATTAAATCTTTACCCTCTCACTTTAACCCCATGTTCCATGGATCTTGATTCCCCATGCCCTAGGTGAAAGACAGTATATGCAATACCCTTCATGATTTTATACATCTCCATAAGATCACCGCTTGGCCTCCTGCGCTCTAAGGCATAAAGCCCTAGCTTACCCAATCTCTCTCTCTCTATAGTTGAGGCCCTCAAGTTCTGGCAGCATCCTTATTATCTTCTATGTATTCTTTCTGGTTTAATGACATCCTTCTTACAGCAGGGTGACTAAAACTGAACACGTCGCAACATTTAAGAAGCATTTAGATATATATATGGATTGGATAGGTTTAGAGGGTCACGAGGTCAAAAGTGATAGCAGCGGAATTAGGCTACTCCGCCATTCAATCATGACGGATCTATCTCTCCCTCTAAACCCCATTCTCCTGCATTTTCCCCATAACCCCCGACACCTGTACTAATCAAGAATCTATCTTGAAAAAGCTGGAGCAACTCTGCGGGACAGGCAGCATCTCCGGAGGGAAGGAATGGGTGACTTTTCGGGTCGAGACTGGTCCGAAGAAGGATCTCGACCTGAAACGTTACCCATTCCTTCCCTCCAGCGATTCTACCTGTCCCGCAGAGTTACTCCAGCTTTTTGTGTCTATCTTCGGTTTAAACCAGCATCTGCAGTTCCTTCCTACACATTCAATGTCTATCATACCACCTACTTTAGTGTCATTTCATTACGTTCATTTAATATCTCCCCCACCTCTTGTGGTTCTACACAAAGGCAGCCTTGTTGATTTTTAAGGAGACCTACTCTTTCCTTAGTCACACGTACTTCTAGCCTGCAGAATCTTGAAGTGAAACCCAATTAAAATGCAGGAACTACATTCAAAGCAATAACTATGTTAGTTCACTGCAATCTTCGCAAGGGCAATTAACCAGTGATAAAAGTGACAGAACTGTCAATCACAATTCCATCACTGAAGAATGAAAGACTGTCCACCCATTAGCAACATAGATTGCTTCCATTTTACAGCAGTATCCGTTCTTCCAAATCTTTACATGCAAGATAATAGCCTAATGTTGAAGGAATGCAAAGTAGTCAGAATGGATATTTTATGATATGATCCAACACAATTAACATTCTTTCACGTTTTACACTGCGAGGTTATGTTTTAAGCTAGATCCCAATTAAGGTACTATACAACAAACTCCCTTTGCATTTTTTTTTAGACATTTTTATGCAACATTAAAATGATTAAAATCTGACCTGTTCTCTCAGACGCTTTGAAACAATTTTTAATCAAAAGGAACAAATCCCCACGGCATAAAGTTCAAAAAAATTAATTTGCTCAACACGTATATTTCAGTATTTTGTGGAGTACTTAAATATTTAAACGTTTAAAAATTTGTATAACAACCACTTTGCAAGCAGCTTCATCACACTAATGCACTAAATATAAATCTAACAAGCTATATCAATTGATATTTATATTGAAAGAAAATTATCCCGTGTAGCAATGCAAAGAACACTTACAGCAACACACATACATAAGTGCAAATATGGTGTTTTTTTAAAATCCCAAGGATGAAGAAAAGTTTTGACAAAACAAATTCCTCACGGTTGACCAAGTCTCCTCTGAACTTAAAAAAAAAAAGGCATAAAGGCACATGAAGACTATTTCTCTACTGAAATATCCAATTTACTCAACATTATTGAAAGATTCCTAGCATCCTAGACTGGATAGACTTGGTTTATACTCTCTAGAATTTAGGAGATTGAGAGGGGATCTTATAGAAACTTACAAAATTCTTAAGGGGTTGGACAGGCTAGATGCAGGAAGATTGCTCCCGATGTTGGGGAAGTCCAGGACAAGGGGTCACAGCTTAAGGATAAGGGGGAAATCCTTTAAAATCGAGATGAGAAGAACTTTTTTCACACAGAGTGTGGTGAATCACTGGAACTCTCTGCCGCTGAGAGTAGTCGAGGCCAGTTCATTGGCTATATTTAAGAGGGAGTTAGATGTGGCCCTTGTGGCTAAGGGGATCAGAGGGTATGGAGAGAAGGCAGGTACGGGATACTGAGTTGGATGATCAGCCATGATCATATTGAATTGCGGTGCAGGCTCGAAGGGCCAAATGGCCTACTCCTGCACCTAATTTCTATGTTTCTATCCATTATCTTCTCTACTGAGAAGCCTAGCTTTAGACGTTAGAGATACAGCATAGAAACAGGCCTTTCGGCACCGGCCCCGACCAGCAATCACCCTGTACACTAGCACTATCTTACACCCTGGGGACAATTTACAATTTTTACCAAAGCCAATTACCCTACAAACTTGTACATCTTTGGAGCGTGGGTGAATTCCGGTAGGCGGCGCGACTCTCGTCAGCAGCGGCCTCTGCAGCCTGTCCACGTTTGTATTATTTTTTGTCTATGTTTATATGTAGTTTTTGTTGTTTTTTTTGTTGGGGTGTGTGTGTGGGGGGGGGTGGGGGGTGGGGGTGGGGTGGGGAGGGAGGGGGGTAACTTTTAAATCTCTCCCTGCACTGGAGACCCAACCTTTTCTTGTCGGGTCTCAGTTGTCGTTGGGGCTGCAATGAGGAGCGGCCTCCAACAGAAGAAGCCGGGGACTCTGGTGCCGACTACTCACTTCACCGTCGCGGAGCTGGCCGAGCCCAGAGCGGGTGGAGAGGTGGAGGAGCGCTGCTGCTGCTGCTGCTGATTCGGAGGCTGCAACTGCGGGTCTGCGGACGGCGGCATCGGGAGTCCGCGGTTCCCTGGAGGGAGACCGCTTTTCAGGGCTCCTGCAACGGCGACTTCTACCGCCCGAGTTGCGGGGTCGAAGAGCTCCTGGAGCGGGGCCTAACATCACTGCCCCGCGCGGCTTGGAATGGCCGCGGGACTCTGCGAGCGCACGCCGGGGGCTCTAACACCAAGACCCGGTGTGTGACCTCGCACCACCCGGCGTGGCTTTAATGGCCGCGGGACAATCGCCATCGCCAGCCGGGGGGCTTTGACTTTGACTCTGTCATCGGGGGGGGGGGGGGGGGGGGGGGGGGGGGGGGGGGGGGGGGGGGGGGGGGGGGGGGGGGGGGGGAGGGAGAGTGCAGTGGAGAGATAAGTTTTTTTTGGCCTTCCATCACAGCGATGTGATGGATGTTTATGTAAAATGTAAATTATGTTGTGTCTGGGGTCTATTTGTTTGTAATGTATGGCTGCAAGGGGTCCAAATGACAATTAAATTGACTATTGACTATTGAAACCAGAGCATCCCCACAAACTCCGTACAGAAAGCACCCTAGGTCAGGATCGAACCTGGGTCTCTGGCGCTGTGAGACAGCATCTCTCTCTACTGCTGCGCCACTGCGGCAGAAGAATATGTGGATCATACATTTATACGTTATAACTGGCAATTCCATTTTGATTTGTATCGGGTAGTGTTAGCATACGGGGTGATCGCTGATCGGCGCAGACTTGATGTAAATATTTGGACCTCCGTATCTTATTACCTTTTTGGACAGACAGTATTTCAGGTTATCCTCTTCAAAAAGGGGCAGCTGAAGAAGAGCGGATTTAGATTCCCACAGGCTCTGCACCAACATCTGTGACAGCTTCATACAGTTCTCGATGGACTCCAGGCGTGGAGCGTGGATCCCTGACAGGGAAACAAGTTTAAATGAATGAAGATTAATACCTCGCATTCGAATCATTCACTGTTACTACCATCTGTCAACATTCTGCATTGCCAAACAAAGTTGGAGGAATTGCATTTCTCATTCATTAGCACAGTAAGGTCACTCACCACCCCGGGTGTTGGCCATCATCGTCAGCTGGCATCCAACATTAATCATTTCTTGGAGCAGGGTAGGACATTTTCGAATTACAAACCAATAATCTTTTGGAAAGAAACAAACAGCCCATTTAGTGCTGGGGGAAATTCTCAATCTTCAAGTAATTAGTGACACTCTCAAAAGCAATTTATCATACGTACAGCAAAAGAAAATGCACACTCCCTCTACATTTCAACAAATACTTTATTCAAACATATGAAACATTTTAATGCAGAAACCACCTATTTTAGAACTATTTATTCAATGGTTTATAAATTCAACTCCCACCCATTGAATCATATTTCATTTGCCCTCCAAGGACAATCCTAAAATGAACATCATGGAATTAGGCCCTTCGGTCCACCATGACCATGCTGGTCATTAAGTATGTATCTATATTAATCCCATTTCTCCGGCACTGTGGCACAGCGGAATATACAAACACACAACACACACACATATACATATTTATACTTATATACACATATACATACATATATAAATACATACAAATACACATACATATATATATACACACACACACACACATATATGTACAATAGACAATAGGTGCAGGAGTAGGCCATTTGGCCCTTTGAGCCAGCACCGCCATTCAATGTGATCATGGCTGATCATCCACAATCAGTACCAGTATATCTCGAATATATACAAACTGAACTTTTTCTTGTTTATTATATTACTTAGGGAGCATTACGTTGGCATATTCTGTTGTGTTGCTGCAAATCAGAATTTCATCGTTCAGTCTGGGACATCTATCTATCTATCTACCTATACATAGGTAAAACTCTGATCTTGAGCTCTTCCCGTTTGCGGGGATTTTCTACTTGCGCAGAAAACGGTATACGATGGCGCTACGATTTTTCACCAGGTTACTCGCCGTTCTCCTGTGCTGCGAGTGCAACAAGTTTCGTTCCAATTGGTCGTATATTGTAAAAGTTATCAAGATTTAAAAAATCTTAAAAACCGCGCGTGCGCAGTCAGCCCCACGCAGATTGGTCTCTTCTCCTGTCAGTCAATGCCAAGGCCGGGATGGCGACGCCCCTTCCTGCCCCACCAGCGCCGTCCTGCCCCGCCTGATTCACAAACTCCTCTCTCTCCTCCTCACAGTAACTTGTCTATCGTCTCCCCCGCCACACCATTATCTAGATCCGGGGATAGCAAATCAATAGGTAACAAAGACTGAGTGCATAGCTCTCAAATAATTGCTGGTAATTTTTCTAAAGATTACTCGAGAGTGCAAAATAAGTGCAACTAAGGCAATTTCTGCTGATCAATTCATCTTCAATTGGCAGATGGAATATAGCGGAGTAGAGTACGTGGTCATACACCTTGGTAGTATGCCTTAGAAGAAAGGCATAGACTAGTTTCAAAATGGGGTGTGGGTAAAGAAATCGGAGGTGAGAGGGACTTGGGAGCGCTGGTGCAGGATCCCCAAAATGTTAATTTGCAAGTTGAATCGTTAGTAAGGAAGGCAAATGCACTGCTAACATTCATTTTGAGAGGACTAGAATATAAAAGCAGGGATGTCATGCTGAGGCTTTATAAGGCACCGCATTTGGAATATTGTGAGCATACCTGAGGAAGGATGTGCTGGCACTGTAGAGGGGCCAGAGGACGTTTACAAGAATGATCCCAGGGATGATTGGGTTAACATATGATGAGCAGCTAACAGGTTTGGGCCTGTACTCACTGGAGTTCAGTAGGATGAGGGGGGGGGACCTCATTGAAAAATACCAAATATTGAAAGAAAGGCCTGGATAGAATGGATGTGAAGAGGATGTTTCTACTCATGGGAGTGTCTGGGACCAGAGGGCCCAGCCTCAGAATAAAAGGACATACCTTTAGATAGTGGATGAGATGGAATTTCTTTAGTCAGAGGGTGATGAATGTGTCAAATTCATTACCACAGACAGCTGTGGAGGCCACGTCATTAGGTATTTTAAAAGCAGTGATTGCCAGATTATTGATTAGTCAGGGTGCAAAAGTTATGGGAAGAAGACAGGAGAATGGGATGGATGGGGAAAGATAGATTGGCTATGATTGAATGGCAGAGTAGACTCAATGGGCCGAATGGCCTAATTCTGCTTCTATGACTTATGGACATACATGGATGGTCCCTGGGGAGCGTTGTAGAGCAGACCAAACTGGGAGTGCAGATACATCATTTCCCGAAATTGGCGTCATAAGTGAATAGGTTGTTCATAGAAACATAGAAAGTAGCTGTAGGAGTAGGCCATTCGGCCCTTCGAGCCTGCACTGCCATTCAATATGATCATGGCTGATCATCCAACTCAGTATCCTGTACCTGCCTTCTCTCCATACCCCCTGATCCCTTTAGCCACATCTAACTCCCTCTTAAATATAGCCAATGAACTGTGGCCTCAACTATATTCTGTGGCAGAGAATTCCACAGATTCACCACTCTCTGTGTAAAAAATGTTTTTCTCATCTCAGTCCTAAATGATTTCCCCCTTATCCTTAAACTGTGACCCCTTGTTCTGGACTTCCCCAACATCGGGAACAATCTTCCTGCATCTAGCCTGTCCAACCCCTTAAGAATTTTGTAAGTTTTGTAAGTTACATTAGCCTTGATCAGTCAGGTATTAAGTGTAGGAGTTGGGATCTTGTGTTACAGATGTTGGAGAGGCCACATTTCGAGTATTGTGTTCAGTTTTGGTCACCCTTGTAAAGGAAAGATGTTGTTAATGTTGGAAAGGGTGCAGAGAAGATTTACGAGGATGTTGCCAGGACGAGGGCCTGGGGTAGAGGGAGAGGTTGCGCCCGCCAGAACTTTATTCCTTGTAGTGCGAAGCTGAGGGCCAACCTCACAGAGAGGTGTACAAAATCATGAGGGGAATAGATGGTGAAAGCACAGTCTTTTACCCTGGGCAGGGGAATCAAGAACCAGGGGACATAGATTTAAAGCGAGGGGGAAAGTTTTAATAGGAACCTAATGGGCAACCTTTTCCATAGAGAGGTTGATGGGTATATTGAATGAGCTGCCAGAGGAGGTGGGTGCGATAACATTTAAAACACACTTGGACAGGTACGATCTGAGCTGTTCATCGATTACAGCTCAGCATTCAACACCATTATACCATCAAAACTGATCACCAAACTCGGTAACCTGGGCATCGACCCCTCCCTCTGCAACTGGATATTGGACTTTCTAACCAACAGACTCCAGTCTGTGAGGTTAGACAAGCACACCTCTTCAACCCTCACGCTGAACACCGGCGTTCCTCAGGGCTGTGTGCTGAGCCCCCTCCTCTACTCCCTCTTCACCTATGACTGCACACCTGTACATGGTACTAACACCATCATCAAGTATACAGATGATACAACGGTGATTGGCCTCATCAGCAACAACGATGAGTTGGCCTACAGGGAGGTGGTCCAGCACTTAGCAGCATGGTGCGCTGACAACAACCTGGCCCTTAACTCCAAGAAGACCAAGGAGCTCATTGTAGACTTCAGGAAGTCCAGAGGCGGCACGCACACCCCCATCCACATTAACGGGACGGAGGTGGAACGTGTTTCTAGCTTCAGATTCCTGGGAGTCAACATCTCCGATGACCTCTCTTGGACCCACAATACCTCAACTCTGATCAAGAAGGCTCACCAGCGTCTCTTCTTCCTGAGGAGACTGAAGAAGGTCCATCTGTCTCCTCAGATCCTGGTGAACTTCTACCGCTGCACCATCGAGAGCATTCTTACCAACTGCTCTCACCCCAACCATGGAGTGTTTACCCTCCTACCATTCGGGAGGCGCTACAGGTCTCTCCGTTGCCGAACCAGCAGGTCCAGGAACAGCTTCTTCCCGGGCGGGTGTCACTCTACTCAACAACGTACCTCGGTGACTGCCAATCACCACCCCCCCGGACACTTGTTATTATTTATTCAAATCATTTGCTATGTCGCTCTTCCAGGGAGATGCTAAATGCATTTTGTTGTCTCTGTACTCTGTAGATTAAAATTGAATCTGAATCTGAATCTAAATCTGATTATAGGAAAGGTTTGAAGGACATAGGCCAAATATAACCACTTGGGATTAGCATAGATGAGGCATCATGGTTGACATGGACGAGTTGGAACGAAGGGCCTGTCCTGTGCTCTATGACTATGACTAACTTATCTGTGAATTGTGAACTTCTAGAGTGTTAAAAGGCGAAAGTGTTATTTTACGTTTAAGAAAGAACTGCAGATACTGGAAAAATCGAAGGTACACAAAAATGCTGGAGAAACTCAGCGGCTGAGGCAGCATCTATGGAGCGAAGGAAATTGGTGACGTTTCGGGTTGAGACTGAAAAGTCTGAAGAAGGGTCTCGACCCGAAACGTCGCCTATTCCCTCGTTCCATAGATGCTGCCTCACCCGCTGAGTTTCTCCAGCATTTTTATCTACTTTCATGTTATTTTAAGTGATATTTTAACTTGACATCATATTTGACAAGAACATCGCAAGCCAAAGAGCCTATTGTGAGCCTGCAGAAGTAAAAAATAAAATCTTAATTTACTTAATTTTGATCGGAATATTAAAAAAGGTAACGAAAGGGTGTGCGGATGCGGCAATTGGCAACCCTCGTTAACCAGGTGCAGAAGAAGATCATGGGAATTTGGCAAAATAAGTTTCAGACGCATTATCCTTTCTAGAATTGAGATTGTACCTGTTTTTCTCTTGTCTGGGAATGTGACAGAGATAAGGAAGAGATAAGCCTGTTTAACCATATAACAATTACAGCACGGAAACAGGCCATCTCGACCCTTCTAGTCCGTGCCGAACAATAATAATAATAATAATCTTATTTATATAGCACATTTTCAGTCAACTTGCATTGACCCCAAAGTGCTTCACATAATTACATTACATTACACACAGGCAAAGGTGGGTGAAGTGTCTTGCCCCAAGGACACAACGACAGTATGCACTCCAAGCGGGATTCGAACCGGCTACCTTCCGGTCGCCAGCCGAACACTTAGCCCATTGTGCCATCTGTCGTCCCTCAGTGGAAAGTTACTGAATGCTGGATCACAATAGTTAACTCCAGAACGTCGGTAGCTATTGTGATCAAAAACACAACAGCAATGTCTGGATAGACCACCCGCGCCCTCTACCGCTAGTAGCTCGGATTGGCTCGCAGACGGGGCAGTGGCGCATTCTGCATGAAAGATGAGATAGAATAGTGTCAAGATGCCCTTGTATTATGTTTGACTTGCATTAACCATCTGTTGTTGAATAAGATTGACGTAAACAAAGAGTATGTTATGACTAATTAAATAATTGGTACCCATACAGTAGATAGTAATAACAGGATAATTATATCGAACAAAAAAAAAAAAGTTGTTTACTGCACAGTATAACTGTCGGCTAATTCTGCTGGGGAGTCGGAGAACTGGTAAGCCGTTAACTGCCGCCATCTCTCCCTGATATCATGTAACAAAGTCTCTTGAAGCAAACCTGCGTAGTCTCTGCTTTTACTTTTCCTTTCATTTCCCTCTAAATGAATGTCTTCCCCAGAGCCTAAAAAAAGGAACTGCAGATGCTAGTTTATACCAAAGATAGACCATAAAATGCCTAAAATGCAGGTCATGCTGTATTTTTGGAGACAATGAATAGGTGATGTTTCGAGTTGTCAGATGATGTTGAGACCCTCCTTCAGTGATACTGGGGGAGTGGGAGGTGGGTGGGGGAAGGAATAGAGGCAAGACCAGGACAACTCAGGACTGGCAACACATGACCTCAGCCAGGGTGGTTACCCGATCGGCTGATTGGTGGCTAGTGATGTTGTGATCCCAAGAGGGATACATCATTGCAAAGTGTTGAACTGGATAACCGACTTTTAGTGGGTATGCTATATTCTACGACCGTTATGCCTTTGCAAACTGGTCTTAAAGTACTTAACAAGCTGTAGTTACAGTTTACCAACCTTTCTGGCTTTAAAACAAAATAAGTGGAGTCTACTCGCCAGCCGAGTAGGGATGACCAAGGCCACTAGTGATGAACGCCACCTCCTCTACGGACGTGTACCCCCGGCCCAACGGCTGAAGTCCAGGAGAAGCTTTCTCAGCCATGTCCAGCCCCTAATAGCATCACGGGAAGAAACCAGACTCCAACTATGGACAAAAAGGCTTGAGGACGACCCCCCCTCCTACTGACATGGGTATCCCTCCTTCTGAAGCCCTCCCTCCGGGCTCAGAAGCACCATGGGTCCAGTGGAAGACGCTCAACCGCCTGAGAACAGGAACAGGGCGATCAAAAGCTGCCATGGCCAGATGGGGCTATGAAACTGGCCAAACCACCTGTGAATGTGGAGAAGAGGACCATACAATGCAGCACTGCCTTGTCTGCCCCCTACTACCCAACCAATGCAGCCCAAAGGATCTTGCAGTGTTCAATAAAAACGCAAAGGACTGTGTAAAGGAATGGGAAACTGTCATATAACCAACCAGCTTCAAAGACACGAAAAGAAGAAGGAGTGGAGTCTAATCCCTGAAACACCTTGAAAATCCGGGAATTTTTCTAACATATAGTATGTTGACTATATTTATGCTTCAATTCTAGTTCATGTTTTTTTTTTTTAAGTTAAAGATTAGTTGTCCTTTACTTCCGTTCCAGAAACGTCGCAAAATAAATAGTTGCACCTCTGTGGGGAGAAACCACAGATCCTTCAGTTAATAGCAGAACGGTGGAGATAGGAAAAATCAATGCCATAATTTTGCGAGCATCTTTCAGCAAGGCCATTGCTGAGAGATGTCACAGAACTGAAGATCGTTCAACCAGGAGCCACTTGTACAAAGCAGTCACTTCACACTACAAAAGACTGCAAAAAGAGAGCCATTGTTTTGTGAATTGAAGGTTTAGGAAAGATGGATTGTCAAATGTTTTCATTTCTATTAGAAACGTAAAAGCAATTCACTCCCCATTCCCACCCCAACCTTTTCAGTTCTTTTGTGCTTATTCTCACCTTCTTCCAGATTTTGACTGATCTCTAGCCGGGAAAGATGCGCAAGGAGCAGAACTCTGGACTTCACACTGTATGGCAAACAAAATGGAAGTTCTTTCTTCTTCTCATTAACATTACCAAGTTCTCGAATAAGCTGCAATTTAAAGAAAGAAATATCAGATAGTATAACGGAATAATGAAAAAAATTAGCAAGGAAAAAGGTACTATTACACTATATATATATATATATATATATATATATATATATATATATATAATATAAACATACATAAGTTATATGTATATATATAACTTATACATTATATAACTTACATGAAAAAATTTTGAGTATTGAAATGATATGCATTGAAATGATATGCATATGTGTATGTGTGTGTGTGTATATATATATATATACACATACACACACATATATATATATATATATATATATATATATATACACACATATATACATATATATATATATATATATATATATATATATATAAAAATATATATATATATATATAAATATATATAATATATATATATATATATACATATATATATACACACACACACATATGCATATCATTTCAATCCTCAAAGTTTTTCATTTTAAAATCTCAAATAATGTTCACATTCAGTGAAATACTATAGACGTGTGTGTGTGTGTGTGTGTGTGTGTGTGTGTGTGTGTGTGTGTGTGTGTGTGTGTGTGTGTGTGTGTGTGTGTGTGTGTGTGTGTGTGTGTGTGTGTGTGTGTGTATGTGCGCGCGTGCATACATGTCCAAGAAAAATAGGCACTATTATGTATATGTATATGTGGAAGAAAATATGAATATCCTTTCTTACTTAATTTTGATTGGAATTGAACAAGGTAACGAAAGGGTCTTTGGATGTGACAAGTGGCATCTCTCGTGGACCAGGTGCAGAAGAGGCTCGTGGGAATCGGCAAAGTAAGATTAGACGTATTATTACCTCTTGTCTGGGAATGTGTTGAAGGGTGGATGGTAAATGTAAACATGAAATAGTAGACGGAGATAAGGAAGCTTGTTTCTCTCTGCAGTGTGTTACAGTCGACCACGGCTACAGTCCCCTACTGCTAGTAGCGCAGATACGTTGCAGTAAATGGGGGGTGTATGATTGGCTCGGAGAGGGGATGGTGATGCGGTCTGCCTACAAGGTGAGATGCTCTTGTATGTTTGACTTGTATTAATCACCTGTTGTTGAATAAGATTGGCATAAACCAAAAGTATGTTATGACTAATGAAATAATTGGTACCCATGTCGTAGAAAGTATATTTTCGTAGTTGTATCTAACAAAAAATTTAAAAAATGTTTTACTGCACAGTATAACTGTCGACTAATTCTGCTGGGAAGTTGGAGAACTGGTGAGCTGTTAACTGCCGCCATCTCTCCCTGATATCATGTAACAAAGTCTCTTGAGGCAAACCTGCGTAGTCTCCGCTTTTACTTTTCCCTTTAATTTCCCTCTAAATTAATTTCTTCCACAGTTACCTTTCAATACCAGGACTTGACCAGAACTTAATCCATATGGAGACGCACACAACCACAGAACTGGTTTGGAGCGATTTGGGTCAAACACAGGCAGATGGGACAAATATACACAGGACATCATGGTCAGGATGGGCAAGTTGGGATAACTCAGCAGGTCAGGCATATCTTGAGAGGTCCGAAGGATCCCAACCTGAAACATTGGCCATCCCGTGTACTCCAGAGATGCTGCCTGACCTGCTGAGTTATTCCAGCACTGTCTTTTTAATCCATGTGGAGCTGCCACAAACCAATAAAATTGATGATCTTCCTATGAATTCTTGTTCCAATTCCCATAGGCCAAGTAGAACAGTAAAACGCTCCCTTCCAGCGGGACAATAGACACAAATGACCAGAGAAATATCACATAGGGAAATGTCAGAGAGACTGAAAAAGGGCCCCATC
Organism: Leucoraja erinaceus; assembly: GCF_028641065.1. Taxonomy (NCBI): domain Eukaryota; kingdom Metazoa; phylum Chordata; class Chondrichthyes; order Rajiformes; family Rajidae; genus Leucoraja; species Leucoraja erinaceus. Next base: position 2,184,866 of record NC_073381.1, on the reverse strand, counting down.
CTGAAAATTCACCTAACCATGTTCTCCAAAGATGCTGCCTGACCCACTGAGTTACTCGAAGGTAGACAAAAATGCTGGGGGGAACTCAGCGGGTGAGGCAGCATCCATGGAGCCAAGGAAATAGGCGACGTTTCGAGTCCAGAGCCTTCTTCAGAAGAAGGGTTTCGACCCGAAACGTCGCCTATTTCCTTCAATCCATAGATGCTGCCGTACCCGCTGAGTTTCTCCAGCATTTTTTGTCTACCTTTGATTTTCCAGCATTTGCAGTTCATTCTTAAAACACTGAGTTACTCAAGCACTTTGTGTCTTTTTTTTTTTAAATCAGCATCTGCAGTTCCTTGTCACTTCATCAAGAGAGTGTTTTTCCGCAAGGTTATTGCACTAAAGCTTTGCCAGGATCTGGGTGGTATGAAAACCTCCGCTACAATTCCCGTGGGTTCCTTCCTTCCTCTGAGATAGTGACCTAACTTTCCATTTACCACTTGGTTCTGGTGTCACACCCACCGCTCAATCTACTATCAAAATCTCAACTCACCAATGTAGAAATGAAACAGAGAATTACAAGCAGAAGTACATGCGTGTACAATGTTCCTACCAGTGGGATTTCAACATTGTCCATAGGTCGCATGACTGCTTCCTTGTTACTGCGTGGATCAAACTCAAAGGCAGCCGTTAGCACCATTATCAGCCCTAGAAGCAATGGGGGAAAGGAGACGTTCTTCAGCACAAACAAAGAACTGCAGATGCGGGTTAACACACAAAAGGGCAACAAAGTGCTGGAGTAACTCAGCAGATCAGGCAGCATCTCTGGAGAAAATGGATAGGTGACATTCTGGGTCGAGACCATTCTTCAGACTGGATGGGTGATGTTTCGGGTCAATAGCCTTTATCTGACTGGATGGGTGACGTTTCGGGTCAAGATCCTTCTTCAGATTATGACCTTTTCAGACCAGCCGAAACATCACCTATCCATCCATGTTCCCGCTGAGTTACTCCAGCACTCTGTGACATGTCATCTATCCATGTTCTCCACAGATGCTGCCTGACCCGCTGAGTTACTCCGGCACTATGTGAAACGTCACCTATCCATGTTCTCCACAGATGCTGCCTGATCTTGCATTAACTGGAGTTTAAAAGGATGAGGGGAAAATCTTATAGAAACATATAAAATTATAAAAGGACTGGACAAGCTAGATGCAGGAAATATGTTCCCAATGTTGGCCGAGCCCAGAACCAAGGGTCGAATAAAGGGGAGGTCATTTAAGACTGAGGTGAGAAAAAAACGTTTTCACCCAGAGAGTTGTGAATTTATGGAATTCCCTGCCACAGAGGGCAGTGGAGGCCAAATCACTGGATGGATTTAAGAGAGAGTTATCTGACTCTATCTGAGTTCTAGGGGCTAGTGGAGTCAAGGGATATGGGGAGAGGGCAGGCACGGGTTATTGATGGGGGACGATCAGCCATGATCACAATGAATGGCGGTGCTGGCTCGAAGGGCCAAATGGCCTCCTCCTGCACCTATTTTCTATTCTATGCTTCTATGATCTGCTGCATTACTCCAGCAGTGTCCTTTTGTGACGTACTTCAGTAATATTTAAGTGACACTTAATAAGTGACAAGAATATGGTGTTAAGTGAAGTGAAACATAAATCTGAACTCAACGGAATGAACATTTCACACCTGTGGGCATTTGACCTCCTAAAATTACAGAACAAAATGAAAAAGAAAGCACATGCAAGATTTAAGAGGATGGAAAAAAAAAAAAAAAAGAGCCTTTGAGAATTATAAAGGAGGGAGGAAAGAATTTGTGGCAAATCCCAAAATGTTGCAAGGACTTGACAGCCTATGCTACAGGAAATGGTTGGACAGGCTAGGACTTGTTTCCTTGTAGTGCAGGAGGCTGATGGGTGTTCTTACAGAGGCGAATTAAACCACGAGGGAATAGATAGAATGAATGCAGAGATCCTTTACCCAGAGTAGGGGAATCAAGAACCAGAGGACATAGGCTAAAGGTAAGATGGGCAAGACTTAAGAGGAACTTGAGGGGCACCATTTTAATTCAAAGGGTGGTGGGTATATAGAACGAGGAGGCAAATACAATCACATCATTTAAAAGACAATGACAGGTGCAGTGGCCATTTGGCTTGTTTTGTGTGTCATTAACTATGGCATGTGTCTTTAAATTTTAGACAGCCCATTATATTGTGGGTGGGATTTATGACATAGAAACATAGAAATTAGGTGCAGGAGTAGGCCATTCGGCCCTTCGAGCCTGCACCGCCATTCAATATGATCATGGCTGATCATCCAACTCAGTATCCCGTACCTGCCTTCTCTCCATACCCCCTGATCCCCTTAGCCACAAGGGCCACATCTAACTCCCTCTTAAATATAGCCAATGAACTGGCCTCAACTACCCTCTGTGGCAGAGAGTTCCAGAGATTCACCACTCTCTGCGTGAAAAAAGTTCTTCTCATCTCGGTTTTAAAGGATTTCCCCTTTATCCTTAAGCTGTGACCCCTTGTCCTGGACTTCCCTAACATCGGGAACAATCTTCCTTATTCCTTATAACAATATTTTTGTATGTGTTTGGAGCTAAGTTTCATGCGCAGAAGCTTAATTTTTAGCTTAGTTTTGGATCAGCATGGAGAATGTTTACCCTTTGATCATGCGAAGTGTAACGGAGACACGAGGAGTTTTCTAACGTTTAAAGCGATAAGCTGGAGTTCGATGAAGATTATGGTAACGACTCGGAAGAAGTTTGGATATACCTTATTGTTTTTCATCAACAATAAAGACTGTGTTTTGGAAGATTTGTCTGTGAAGAAGCTCTGAAGGTCTCTGACAGTGAGCTCGCATGCGTACAAAGACATTCCCCTTAACCATGTAGTGTAGTGGCACCAAACGTGGTCAGGAAAAGGCCAGACGTCGGGCAGGTTCAAACAGTAATTTTTATTCAGGCGTTACACGTAAGTTTGGTCCGCTAACGTAATTGTCATTGCTGCTGTAGCTGAGCGAGGGTGTTGTCTCGAGCTCAGCTTCCTATTGACTCTCCAGATCTTAAGGGGAGATAAGCTTATGTAGCAGGACACTCCCCCTAGGCCGTGACGTCACGTGCCAGCCTTCGTAGCTACTGACGAGGGTTCGACCATAAATGGTCTGTGTATCAGCTGACGCCACAGTAGTCCATTTAGCGGCTAGAGGGAGTAGTCTCTTGAACGATATAAAATTCTGCCGCATGGATCGGGAAGGACTTGAGGGATATGGGCCAAATGGTCAAAGGGTAAACATTCCCCATGCTGGTCCAAAACTAAACTAAAAACTAAGCTTCTGCGCATGAAACTAAGCTCCAAACATCCAAAGGCTGCTGCTGCGGGTCTGCGGATGGCGGCACCGGGAGCCGCGGGTCCCTGGAGGGAGACCGCTTTTCGGGGCTCCTGCAACGGCGACTTCTCCCGCCCGTGTTGCGGGGTCGAAGAGCTCCTGGAGCGGGGCCTAACATCACCGCCCCGCGCGGCTTGGAATGCGGGACTTTGCGAGCGCACACCGGGGGCTCCAACATCAAGACCCGGTGTGCGACCTCGCACCACCCGGCGTGGCTTTAATGGCCGCGGGACAATCGCCATCGCCAGCCGGGGGCTTTGACTTTGACTCTGACATCGGGGGGGAGAGAGTGCAGTGGAGAGATAAGTTTATTTGGCCTTCCATCACAGCTATGTGATGGATGTTTATGTAAAATGTAATTATGTTGTGTCTGGGGTCTATTTGTGTGTAATGTATGGCTGCAGAAACGGCATTTCATTTGGACCTCCAGGGGTCCAAATGACAATTAAATATACTCTTGATACTCTTGAAATGCAGCAAAATGGGACCTGCTTGTCATCTTGGTCGGCTTGGAAGAGTTGGGCCAAAGGGTCTGTTTCCGTGCTGTACGACTCAAATAAAAACTATTTGACAAATCCTCAAGAGTTCTGGGCTCTGCAATTATTTGTGTATTCCTCAGTATTGCAATGTCTCAAAGAGGAACTAGCAATGCAAGAAAACAAACTCGTTGAAAGTATCAAACTTAGTTACTTACGTTTCATGTTCATATTGGGAGTCCTGTTCAGAAAGTGCATGTACAGCTGTGTTGTGTGAATAAGTATCTGGTCACCACTATATCGAACCGAGCGATACCACCATGTTCCCTACATCCAGGAAGTAAAAGTAAGTGCCAGTTTAATGCAATACACTGATCCACTGAGGTATGGTCTGGCCTCAGTATTCATAACAAACAAATTATTGAAACATATTAAAGCAGAATGACTTTCAAAATGAAACCAGACTTACCACAACCACAGGAAGAATCACCATGAATGCAAATCCATACACAGCCAAAACCTACAACATTTAATAAAGGCAAAATTATCATGCTTTTCTTGTTACATTTCCTAATGGCCCTAAAAATATGAAGTCTCTGATAATCTTCACAAATTATATTAATAAATATATTTAGAGCTATAAAATAAATGCCTACTTGTCCTTAACTAGAAAGTTTAGTTTACAGATACAGGACCATCGGCCCATCGAGTCCGCGCCGACCAGCGATCCCCACACACTAACACTATCCTACACACACTGGGGACAATTTACAATTTTACCGAAGCCAATCAACCTACACACTTGAAGGTAGACAAAAATGCTGGAGAAACTCAGCGGGTGCAGCAGCATTTATGGAGCGAAGGAAATAGGCAACGTTTCGGGCCGAAACCCTTCTTCAGACTGATAGGGGGTGGCGAGGAGAAGAAAGGAAAAAGGAGGAGGAGCCCGAGGGCTGAGGGATGGGAGGAGACAGCAAGGGCTAACAAAATTGGGAGAATTCAATGTTCATGCCCGCAGGATGCAGACTCCCCAAGCGGAATATGAGGTGCTGTTCCTCCAATTTCCGGTGTTGCTCGCTCTGGCCATGGAGAAGGGTTTCGGCCCGAAACGTTGCCCATTTCCTTCGCTCCACAGATGCTGCTGCACCCGCTGAGTTTCTCCAGCATTTTTGTGTACCTTCGATATTCCAGCATCTGCAGTTCCTTCTTAAACCTACACACTTGTACGTTGTTGGAGTGTGGGAGGAAACCAGAACACTGTAGTGGTAGGTGGGGACTGAAGAGTGGACTTGGTAGTATACAAAGAGTAATCCCTTTGGAACACAGAAAGAGGAGGAGGAAATAAATCTATTGATGCAATCTTGGACCACCATAAATTAGCCCAATACGTCTACTGGTGCAATCTAGTTGGATCAAAATGCTGCAAAGATTTATTATTCGTTCAAGTCAACGCACTTCGCAAAGTCATATTGGAACATACCAACATTGAGTTCTTCTGATCTACGATCCACGAAGGAAGGGCGATACCAAACGTTGTAGCTGAAACAAAGGAGTCACTGCCATTAGGTTAGCCATACAAAGCAATCTGATGAAATACGGGAGATCAGGGCATTCTGCATAATAGTACATTGGATACCTCATTTCGTATTTAGGATGCATTTGTAGAGACTACAAATGCATTTGTAAAGACTGCCAACAGAATCACCAAATAAATGTGTGTAGATGCATTAATGACAACTCAGGAATACAGTGCAAATGCCTATCCTCTGCACTGGAAACCTGATTATCATCTCCACTGATACTCCAGAGGCAATCTTCTTCTTCTTTTCGCGTCTATCTTGTTACAAATGTTGATCTCGCTGCCATTGTCCGCCAGCTTCCGGCAACAATCAGTGGGAGCCACCACTTGTCGCAATAGATGATGGTGGCGGCAGAATTAGCTCAGGATACTTCCAGATTCCAGCCCAGCGAAGTGGACGCTCCAGAGGCAATGAAGCAAATAGTGATCACACTGCTGCACAAACAGGTGCAGAGACATTTTAGGGAACCTGTCCACGAGATTTGAAGGAAAGGGTGTAGTTGCTCTGTGTCAATAGGCAATAGGTGCTGGAGTAGGCCATTCAGCCCTTTGAGCCAGCACTGCCAGTCAATGTGATCATGGCTGATCATCCATAATCAGTACCCCGTTCCTGCATTCTCCCCATATCCCCTGACTCCGCTATTTTTTTAAGAGCCCGATCTAGCTCTCTCTTGAAAGTATCCAGAGAACCTGCCTCCACTGCCCTCTGAGGCAGAGAATTCCACAGACTCACCACTCTCTGTGAGAAAAAGTGTTTCCTCATCTCCGTTCTAAATGGCTTACTCCTTATTCTTAAACTGTCGCGGTCTGAAGAAGGGTTTCGGCCAGAAACGTCGCCTATTTCCTTCGCTCCATAGATGCTGCTGCGCCCGCTGAGTTTCTCCAGCAATTTTGTGTACCTTCTTAAACTGTGGCCCCTGGTTCTGGACTCCCCCAACATCGGGAACATGTTTCCTGCCTCTAGCGTGTCCAAACCCTTGACAATCTTATATGTTTCAATGAGATTCCCTCTCATCCTTCTAAACTCCAGAGTGTACAAGCCCAGCTGCTCCATTCTCTCCAGTCCCACCATCCCAGGAATTAACCTTGTAAACTGCACTCCCTCAATAGCAAGAATGGCCTTCCTTAAATTAGGGGACAAAAACTGCACACAATACTCCAGGTGTGGTCTCACTAGGGCTCTGTACAACTGTAGAAGGCCCTCTTTGCTCCTATATTTGATTCCTCTTGTTATAAAGGCCAATTTAGACGCCATTTAGATAGTAATCTGCCTTCCTGTTTTTGCTACCAAAGTGGATAACCTCACATTTATCCGCATTAAACTTCATCTGCCATGCATCTGCCCATTCCCCCAACCTGTCCAAGTCACCCTGCATTCTCATAGCATCCCCCTCACAGTTCACACTGCTACCCAGATTTGTGTCATCTGCAAATTTGTCAAAATGTAGGGCTCATGGCTATACCCTGAACAGACAACTAGTGTGAGCCATTGCTAGGTACAAAAAGCAAGAGTGCATTACGTTGAGAGATAGCCCAGAATCTAAATGTTCTTGCATAACCTCCTGTTAGATGTCAGAGAAGCAGCATTTCTCCCTAGTCCCATTTTACCCAGAGTAGGAAAATCAAGAACCAGAGGACAAAGGTTTAAGATGAGAGGGAAAAGATTCAATCTTTGAATATGAGGGGGGGAGGACAACGGTTTCAATCTGAGCATTGTAGGCATATGGAACAAGTTGCCAGAGGAGGTAGCTGAGGCAGGTACTATAATAGCATTTAAAAGACACAGATTAATACATGGGTAGCAAAGGTTTAGAGGGATATGGGCTGCACATAGGCAAATTGGCTAGTCGATGGGACATCATGGTCGTAATGGGCCGAAGGACCAGTTTCCACGCTGTATCTCTACACAAAACTATCTAGCCAGCTGTTGAGACATTCACAGCTCTTGGTCAGGAAAGGGTAGTGGGTGCATGGAACAAGCTGGGTAGTTGAGGCAAATATTATCGCAACGTTTAAGGAACATTTAGACAGGATAGCGTAAGTTTGAGTATAGGAGCAGGGAGGTTCTACTGCAGTTGTACAGGGTCTTGGTGAGACCACACCTGGAGTATTGCATACAGTTTTGGTCTCCAAATCTGAGGAAGGACATTATTGCCATAGAGGGAGTGCAGAGAAGGTTCACCAGACTGTTTCCTGGGATGTCAGGACTGTCTTATGAAGAAAGACTGGATAGACTTGGTTTATACTCGCTAGAATTTAGGAGATTGAGAGGGGATCTTATAGAAACTTACAAAATTCTTAAGGGGTTGGACAGGCTAGATGCAGGAAGATTGTTCCCGATGTTAGGGAAGTCCAGGACAAGGGGTCACAGCTTAAGGATAAGGGGGAAATCCTTTAAAACCGAGATGAGAAGAACTTTTTTCACACAAAGAGTGGTGAATCTCTGGAACTCTCTGCCACAGAGGGTAGTTGAGGCCAGTTCATTGGCTATATTTAAGAGGGAGTTAGATGTGGCCCTTGTGGCTAAGGGAATCAGGGGGTATGGAGAGAAGGCAGGTACGGGATACTGAGTTGGATGATCAGCCATGATCATATTGAATGGCGGTGCAGGCTCGAAGGGCCGAATGACCTACTCCTGCACCTAATTTCTATGTTTCTATGTTTAGTGGTATATGGGCCAAAAAACAAGCAAGTGGGACTAGTGTAGATGGGGCATGTTGGTCGGCGTAGGCAGGTTGGGCCAAAGGGGCTGTTTCTACTCTGTATGACTCTATAAGATGAAAACAAATGGCGGCAAAATACCTTGTGGACCATCTGGATTACCATATTCTTCCCAATTCTTACGGGACTCTTCATCTGTTAAACTGAAAGAGAATTAGCTGCAATATTAAAAACTGGCATCATTAACACTACAAAGGAAAAAAGCAAACTATTCATGAGATTTGGCGACAATTTACATGGTTGAGATTAACGAAAGGTTTGAATCGTTGACCCAATGAACGGGTAACATTATTATCACTGCAAAGCTAATAAATTGTGTACAGACCAACAAGCACATTAATAGTATAGGAAATCAATTTAAAATGTCCATTCTTTTAAAATGATAGTGACTGCAATATATTTATTAAAAATATACAGCTACAAATATTAAGGTTCCAATTGAAGTTTATCTTATAGAAACATATAAAATTATAAAAGGACTGGACAAGCTAGATGCAGGAAAAATGTTGGGCGAGTCCAGAACCAAGGGCCCCAGTCTTAGAATAAAGGGGAGGCCATTTAAGACTGAGGTGAGAAAAAACTTTTTCACCCAGAGTTGTGAATTTGTGGAATTCCCTGCCACAGAGGGCAGTGGAGGCCAAATCACTGTGGATTTAAGAGAGAGTTAGATAGAGTTCTAGGGGCTAGTGGAGTCAAGGGGTATGGGGAGAAGGCAGGCACGGGTTACTGATTGGGGACGATCAGCCATGATCACAAGGAATGGCGGGGCTGGCTCGAAGGGCCGAATGGCCTCCTCCTGCACCTATTTTCTATGTTACCATAGCAGATGCTTCAATATCCTAGTCACTTTATTCCAATTACTGTTAATATTTCAACAACTTGGGTTCACTAGTGAAAAAATACACTCAGTCAAAGCACTTTAAATTATGTGCAACGTGGACTCAGAGTGAGGCCCAACGCAAATTGGAGGAACCGCACCTCATATTTTGCCTGGGCAGCTTACAACCCTGCGATATGAACATTGATTTCTCCAACTTCGAGTAACCCCTGCTTTCCCTCTCTCTCTGTCCCTCCTTCGCCCTCGATCTACGACGAGTTTCACTGCCCTTCTGATTAATTTTGCTGAATGTATGCTCCTTGTCCAATGTCACCTTCCCCTCAACTAACAATGAACCATTCTACATTTCCTTATCACTGTCTGCTTTGATCTTTAGTTTTCACACCTTACCATTCCATACCTCTAGCACCCTCTCCCCTGATTCTCAATCAGAAGAAACATCACCCATTCCTTCTCTCCACAGATGCTGCCTATCCCGCTGTTACTCCAGCATTTTGTGACCATCTTCAGTGCAAACCAGCATCCGCAACTCTTTCCTACACACTGGCCATGTACCTGTCTAATTGCTTCATTAAACAAGGTGATATTTCCTGCCTCAACTACTTCCTCTGGCAACTCATCCCATACACCCACCACCCTGCACGAAACGTTACCCCTCAAATACCTATAAAATCTTTCACCCTTCACCTTAAACCTCTACCCTCTGGTTCTTGATTCCCCCCACTCTGGGCAAGAGACTATGCGATCTATTCCTCTCAAGATTTTACACACCTCTATAAGATCACCCCTCATTCACTTGCGCTCCAGGGAAGAGAGTCCCGGGGAATTTTACTGATTTATTTTATGGCTTTTATTCTCTAGTTATTTTAGAATATTGTTTCCACAAGAGTTGAACGTATTAATGTCACGGGAATCAGCTACATAAAGGTCAGCCAGCACTAAAACAAATAATTGAACAGCAAAATCAACAGTTAAGATTGCTTAACTGTTCAATATGGCACTGCCACTATTATTCAGAATTTAAATAAGTCAGCAATTCTGAATGGAAGTGTAAGGCTTTTCACACCGATTTAACAAGAGAGAGCCAACTCAAATTCCAGGGTAACAGAATTAAATAATGCTATAATTCATCAATAGTGACCAAATAATGGTGCAATTCTGCCCTACATGGTTTAAGATGGCTGACTGCAACTGTGTCAAGATGGCGCCCAACCCAGGCGACTATTTGTGTGCGAGTCACAGAAGTGGGTCTGCATTCACACATTACAATCACTCCACACTTTTAAATCTCAACACCTACAGCAACATTCCTAAAGGGCCTGTCCCACTGTACGAGGTAATTCAAGAGCTCTCCCGAGTTTAAAAAAACGTAGAATGTACGTAGCGGCGACGTCGGGGCTCGTGGATGTCTCGTAGCGGCTTGTAACGCTAACGACAGGTACTCGGGAAACGTGGTAACTCGTGAAGTTTTTTCAGCACTGTGAAAAATGTTAACGAGAGCCCCGATTACCAACGAACGGCTATTACCGTAATTCTCCGAGTTCGAATCAGGGGAAACTCGGGAGAACTCGGGAGAACTCGTACAGTGGGACAGGCCCTTTATTTTAACTAGTCAAGAGTTTTATTGTCATGTGTCCCAGATAGGACAATGAAATTTATGCTTGCTGCAGAACAACAGAATATGTAAACATAATACAGAACAGGAGATAAAAGTTCAGTATGTCTATATATCATAGACTATATATATATATATATATATACACAATAAATAAACATATAAAGTACAATGGTAATAATAGACTGTTATTGTTCAGAGCTTGTTTGATGTTGTGTTTAATAGCCTGATGGCTGTGCGGAAGAAGCTGTTCCTGAACCTGGATGTTGCAGATTTCAAGTTCCTGTACCTTCTTCCAGATGGCAACGGAGAGATGAGTGTGTGGCACTAAACGTTAGTCTGTGAATACACTGTGAATGGAGTGATTGTAATCGTGCATTGTCTTTCCGCTGACTGGTTAGCACGCAACAAAAGCCTTTCACTGTACCTCGGTACACATGACAATAAATTAAACTAACTACACTAAACCAAATCTCTAGGTGACACAAGGGAAGGGCTCACCATCTTCAGGATATCAGGCATCCCTGGCATCACAAGCACAAAATTAAAGCAACATACACCAGGGCTAATGCCCTCATTCCTGCCTTTTTAAAACCATAGATGTCACTACTTACGCAGCGTAGGCTTTTGCGATCCTCATAAACAGGACTTCATCGCCTCCTTTGTCTGGGTGATGTTTGAGCGACAACTGACGGTACTGTTTTTTAATTTCTGCCACAGAGGCTCCCTGAGAGGAAGAAAAGGGGCCAATACTTATTTGTTGAAATACCAAATACTCTATCCCTTACAAAACCCAAATATAATGAACCATCGGATATTTTTGGATACATAATACAAGAGAAAAAAGTTTCAGATTTAATGCTAGGAAACTCACCCAATTTGATCAAGAGATGAAAACTGTAATAAAACATATGACAGTTCAGCACAGGGACAGGCCCCATGGCCACAAAATTGTGCCACACACGATGCCAAGCTAATTTTCTCTGCCTGCACATGATCCAGAAGTTCATTAACTTCATACGTTCTAGCAGCAGAATTAGGCCATTCGGCCCATTATGTCTACTCACCCATTCAATCATGGCTGCTCTATCTTTCCCTCTTAACCCCATTCTCCTGCCTTCTCCCCAGGACTCCTGATACCTGTACTAATCAAGAAACAGTCAACTAAACAGTTTCCTTCGCTCCATAGATGCTGCTGCACCCGCTGAGTTTCTCCAGCACTTTTGTCTACCTAATCAAGAATTTGCCCGTCCATATCTGGGAGGAGCCATCTTGGGGAACGGCTGCTAGCCAGCAGCCGTCCGTTTTAATTCCCTTTTTGTTTTTAGTTTTTAGTGAGTCCTGTTTAGTGATGTTTGGAGATATGGACTTTTTAAATGTGGGGGGTAGGGGTCAATTTTACTTCTAGGTCCCTACCTGGTCGGTGAGGCAGCTTTTTCTCCGGGCTGCCCGTCGACCCGTCCTCGTGGCCTACCAGCGGGCTTGGAGCGCCGTTTCCTGGCGGGGACCGCCCAGCACCTCGGCGGCGGCACAGCGCTGGAGCGCTATCGTGGAGCGGAGCGGGCGATGCCTTGCCTGGGTCGCCGCGCTGGATCGACGCGCTGGAGCTCCGGTGAGCTGTGACCGCCGTGTTCAACACCTCCGGGCTGCGGGTCTGCGGAGCGGAGCGGGCGGCGCCGATTTCAACATCGGGAGCCTGGGAGCTCCAAACCGGCGCGGCCTTGTCGGCTTCGGAAGCCGCGGTCTCCAGCTAGAAAGCGGCCGTTCCAGGTGGCCCAGCCGCTGAGAGGACTCTCCCGACGCCGGGGCAACACCACCCGGTGAGAACGGCCAGGAACATCGGGCCTCCGTAGAGGCAATTGCGGTGGCCTCAATAGGCCTGACTTTGGGGTGAACTTGGGGTTGAGGACTGGACATTGTGCCTTCCCCCATAGTGATAACCATTGTGGGGCGATGATTTTTTTGTCTGTATGGTAATCCTGTTAGTCTTTGTCCAAGATGGCTGCCGTGAAGGGAGAGTGGACGCTGGCGTGCTTTAGCTGCCGCTGCTCTCTCTTCACATTGTGTTTTTGATTTTTTGTTTTTGGACTGAATTCTGTTTTTAATTTGTGTTTCTGTGATGTCTTTATTATTTATTTTATTCTGATTATATGCTTATATTCCTGTTAATCTATGTAAGGTGTCCTTGAGATGTCTGAAAGGCGCCCAATAAATAACATTTATTATTATTATTATTATTATTATTATATCTCTCCAAGCCCCGCGTATCCATGTGCCTATCTAAAAGCATTTTAAATGCCACTTTCGTATCTGCCTCTACCACCACTCCTGGCAGTGCATTTCAGGCACCCAACACCTGGTGTAAAAAAACTTGCTCCACACATCTCCATTAAACTTTGCTTCTCTCACTTTAAATCCACGACCCCTAGTCCTTGGCATTTCCACCTTGGTTAAAGGATTCTGACTGCCTATCCTATCTATGCCAGGAGGAGAGATATTTTGCGTTTGATAAGTTAACGAAAGCAAATTCACCCAATTTGATCGAGAGATAAAAATTATGGTAATCTTGTTTCCAGTTTCATGTATTTTAAAACTAATACTATGTCTACAATGTACTACTGTTAATGTACTTAGGTGCTGTCACTGTGGCCAAATATGTGTAAAGTCCATCCTTTTGTTGAAAAGCTAAAAGTTAAAGCTATGCAAACTGGTCACAAACTTTCAAAATTACACACCACCACCTAATGAAGATCAGAACTTTGTGTCCTGCCTGGTCATCATAAGTTAACCAACAATGTTGCATGTGTACTTACTGTTCTATTTTGTAATCTCTCTCAAGCAGTTTAGTTTAGTTTAGAGATACAGCGAGACCGGCCGACCAGTGATCCCCTGCAAATTTAACACTATCCTACACCCACTAGGGACAATTTACAATTTTACCAAGCCAATTAACCTACAAACCTGTACGTCTTTGAAGTGTGGGAGGAAACCGGAGCTCCCGTGGAAAACCCACGCAAGTCACGGGAGAACGTACAAACTCCATCACCCGTAGTCATAATCGAACCGGGATTCTGGCGTTGTGTGGCAGCAGCTCTACCGTTGTGCCACCGTGCCGCAGAGAAATACAGTCATTTATTTAATGCCCCTGTCCCCCTTAGGAAACCGGAACGGAAACCTCTGGAACGGAAACCTCTTGCGCCCCACCCAAGGTTTCCGTGCGGCTCCCGGAGGTTTTTGTCAGTTTCCCTACCTGCTTCCACTACCTGCAACCTCCGGCAACCACCTGCAACCTCCGGGAATAGCATGGAAACATTGGGTGTGGCGCAAAGTCTCCAGAGGTTTCCGTTCGGGTTTCTAAGTGGGACAGGGGCATAAGTAACTTTAAGTACTGGAGGAACTCAGTGGGTCAGGCAGCATCTGTGGAGTGAATGTACAGGTGACATTTTCAGGTTGGAGCCCATCAGACTGATTCAAATTTCAACAGCTTTGGTCTCATTACCAAAGGAAGGATATACTTGCCATCGAGGTAATGCATGGCTGATTCATTGCACTGGTTCACCACATACAAGATTTAGAAGACTGGGACTGTATTCACCAGACATTGAGACCATGAGAGGTCTCATCTACTTCAGCACATCTTTGTATAATTTCTAACCTCAAAGCCTGCCCAAATCTCAAGTCCGTAAAACAAAACCTTGCGTTCACTTTTGCTAATGAACAAAAATTAAATGTGCTTAAAAAATAACTTTAGGTTAGTACCATTATCAAAAGGTGAGCATATACCTTAGTTTAGAGACACAGCGCAGAAACAGGCCTTTCTGCCCATCGAGTCTGCACTGACCAGCGATTCCGGCATACTAGCACTAGCCTATACACACTTGCAATTTTACCAAGTCAATTAGTCCACAAACCTGTATGCGTCTGGAGTGTGGGAGGAAACTGGAGAAAACCCACACACGTCACAGGGAGAACGTACAAACTCTGTACGGACAGCACCTGTAGTCAGGATCGAACCCGGGTCTCTGGCACTGTGAGATAGCAACTCTACCGCTGCACAACTGTGTTTTCCCGGTACAATGATACTATTACCTCTGGGTGTGAAAATCATTTTTATTAAACAGAAATATTGGGATTTTTTTCCAATTGTACGAAGATTATTAGCGTGGCTTCCCAGGATAAGGAGCCTGATCTGGATACACTCAGTGTGTAGATAAGGAATTCCCTTCACCATTCACATATAGTCCTACTGCAATGTACTACACAAAAGCTGGGCTGCAGTTTCTATCAGTCTTCCCCACATCAAGAATGAAGCTTTGGTACAGTACAGTGGTGGTGGGTGGTGACGCTCAGCCAAGCGTTTCCCCACAGAAGTTAAACCAGACAGCAATTTACTTAGACACAATTAATGTTAGCGAGACAGTTTAATCATGTACTGTCTTTCCGCTGACTGGTTGACACGCAGCAAAAGCTTTTCACTGTACCTGGGTACACATGACAATACACTAAAACTGAAACTGAATCAGTTTGAACATAAAAGGCTGGAAATGTCCAACACTGGAGGGCTTAGCAATTCGGTGAGAGGAGAAAAGTTACACAGAGAATGGTGGCAGCCTGGAATGCGCTACCAGGGGTGATGGTGGAGCTAGATACGATAGAGGTGTTTAAGGTTGAACAAGATAGGTCTTTATTCTTTGGAGCTCAGAAGGTTAAGGGTGGACTTGATTCAGTGGAAGTGGTGGAGGCAGGTTCGATTTTATCATTTAGAAATAAATTGGATAGGTATATGGACGGGAAAGGAATGGAGGGTTATGGTCTGAGTGCAGGTAGATGGGACTAGATGAGAGTAAGTGTTCGGCACGGACTAGAAGGGCCGAGATGGCCAGTTTCCGTGCTGTAATTGTTATATGGTTAAAGGGCTTTTACATCGGCACATGGAAGTGCAAGGAAGTGGGATACAGATCATGTGCAGGCTGATGGAATCTGTTTAGTTCGGTATAACGCTGCATCAAAAAATCCCAGAGTATTATAAAGGACATTTCCCATCCCGGACTCTCCCTGTTTGAACTGTTGCCGTCAGGCAGACGGTACAGATTTACAAGGACAAGGACAAACAGACTTAAGAACAGTTTTTACCCCACTGCTATAAAGGCACTAAATGTAGCTGCCAAGGAACGCAGGGGCGATACAGACTTAGGGACTGTGGTACACTGTGAAATCGACAGAAGGATGGAGGGTTGGGTGCTATTTTCATGATATTTATTTTAGTTGTTTATCTTTTTTAATATTTTACCTTGTATGTATCGTTAGCTTTTAGAAATGTTTGAATGGTGCACCGACTGGCTGACATTTTTAAATTTTGTTGTACATGGTTCATGTTACAATGACAATAAAGAAACTATTCTATATTCTATTCTATAAACATTGTGGGTCGAAGGGCTCGATGCTGTTCCGTACGAGCTGCTCTTATCAACCCTTAATCAAAAGACTAAAGGAGCAGCTAGCTGTCGCACGGCACAGGAAACCCCAGTTCGATCCTGATCTTTGGGTGCTGTCAGTGTGGAATTTGCCCAATCTCCCGGTGTCAGTGTGGTTTTCCTCCTGGTCCTCCGGTTTCCTACCAGATGGCAAATACGTGCGGGTTTATAAGTTAATTGATCTTGTAAAAAAAAAAAAAAAAAAAAATTGCCACGGATGTGCGGGGAGTGGATGCGGTGGGATAACACATAACTAGTGCGAGCAGGTGATCGATGCTCGGCGTGCACTCGTCGGGCCGAAGGGCTCGTTTCAATGCTGTATTTCGAAACGACACCACAGAATAGAGGAAAACTGGAATTGAAAAAAAACAGTGGGTCCAAGTAAAGCCCTCAGTACATTAAAATTATTACATGTCGGACTGAAAACACGGTAGTCATTGCTACTTACAGGGTCTACCCCAAGCACTTCATAAGGGTTGTATTCTTTTTCTCTGTTCTCTATTATTGAGACTTTGTATAGAAGGCAGCAGAGTAGTATCCATCCACAAATCAGTCCTACTTTTCTGTTAAAAAGAAAATAAATAGTTAGGATTCCTGTTGAAATTGGTTTAAAAAGGCCATTTTAAAGAAACATTTTTTGGTTCTCAGGTCACAGATGACATTGAATGCATTCACTGTTTATCTGTTTTTGCCAGAAGATAAGGGCTTTAAACTTGAACCACCGCCATCCCAGCACCGATGACGACCCAAAAATGGCGTTAGACAGCTTCAGATAGCCCTCGCTTTCTCTCCATCCCAATCCCCTTCCCAGTTCTCCAACCAGTCTTACTGTGTCTGCCTACATTCTATCTCTGTCCCGCCCCCTCCCTTGACACCAGTCTGAAGAATGGTCTCATCCCAAAACGTCACCCATTCCTACTCTCCAGAGATGCTACCTCACCCGCTGAGTTAATGCAGCATTTTGTGCCAACCTTCAATGAAAAGAAAACTCCAATTTATGTCCACTTCAAGTCAAAATATTGTTGGACTTGAAGAGGAAACTGAATATGATGCTACACACGACACAATAGTTCTTGGTTACTATTGAAGTGTGACAGGTAATGGGAGGGGAACCAAACTGAATATGTTCAGATTCTTTGGAGAGGGGGAAAAGGGGGGAAAAATGAGTTTCACTGTACCTTAATTAGTACACGTGACAATAAAATACCTTTGAAACCTTTCTTATTGTGTTGGTTGTATCCTCCCAGTGAATGGTAAGCAAGACTTGTATATGGAGGAAAGGCCTTGTAGGGTCACGAGGCGAACAGCTCTGCAGAATATTCAGCTTCTGTCCTGCTCTAAGAGACTACATTTATTCATTGGTTGGGTGATGAAGCCGAGTTTTAGTTAAAAATATAAGAAGATATTAAATTGGTTTCTGGGCTAGCTTACAGCTTATATTTAGTGTCAAATTAGGCTTTCCTCAGGTTGCGGGGTGTGTGAGAGATAACATTGTCTCCCAAGTGAAGGATCTAGAGAGATATCTTTGAAAGTGAGATGCCATAAACCAAATAACCAATGTTTATGGGGGAGGAGGCAATAAAGGAAGAGGGAAATAAACAGTCACATCTTTGTAAACAAATGACCTATGTTTATGAGGGACCAAATGACAGAGGAAGCAGCGAACAGAGCAAGGGTGGTCTATTTGGAGATAAAACAAATGGACAATGTTTTTAGTATATCTTGTACCATGTAAAAAAAAGGGTTTGATGTGATGCATTCTGTGGAAACCTTTTCCAGTACTTCTGACCATGACTAATGTCTGTGGAATGTGATAAGGGGACAAAAAACCTATTTAAAGCAATGTAATTCTGTTGTTCAGGGAAGGTGACTGAGGACAGTCAAGTGTCTGTGTTGGTCACTTGACTGGAGTCTCCCTCCCTTCCATCGGCCGATGTTAAGTAAAGTTTTGAACTGGTCTACCAAACAGTTTGTGTGGTGTCTGTTTATTAAGAAGCGAACCTGGTTTAGTAGTTAAGATAAGTAGCTTTTTCATGGACACTGGAGACAATTGCATTATTCCTCCATATGCGAAGATGCTTATGATGGTGAGAATCACAGATAGGTAATTGGACCTGTGGCTGGACATTGTCCAGCATACGTGACAAGTTTTACCTGCCAATTTCCAGATTGTGACTGCGTTATCTTAATTGATGTGCGAACATCCACAAATTATCAGTAGAGGAATTTTGAATTCTGTGGAATCATCGCCGAACAGTCACTGGCCACACTTCTCATTTCACTCCTGCCATCGCGAAGGTGAGATCAGAGCCTGAAAACTAACTTCCACATTCAGGAGTAGCTTCTTCCATCCAACCATCAGGTTATTAAACACTACAAATTGGCTCCAAACTATATAGATTCAAGGATTTTTTTTTAAACTTTGCTCTATTATTGTCTATTGATCTTGTTTCTTAATATATATACTGAACTTTTTTTTTGTGTATAATGGGTTTTATCGAGTACAATGTCTACGATCACCCCGACGCGGGAGCTTCGATCACCCCGACTGCGAATGGTTCGACAGCCCCGACCACGGGAGAAAAAAAAGAGGAAGGAAATTGGACTCTATTGCCCTTCATAACAGTGAGGAACAAGGGGAATCTGCTGTGGTGGATGTTTACAAGTAAGTAAGTTTATTGGCCAAGTATTCACATACAAGGAATTTGCCTTGGTGCTCCGCCCACAAGAAACAACATGACATACAAGGAGAGTTACGAATGACTCTGAAAACACTACACATTAATAATAATAAAACATTAATGATAAAACACCACTGATCAAGCATGTGAACCAACAAAATACCAGATCAAAGGGAGGCTACAGATTTTTGGCTGTTGAGTAGAGCAACTATTCGTGGATAAAAACTGTTTTTATGTCTGGCTGCGGCAGCTTTGACAGTCCGGAGTCGCCTTCCAGAGGGAAGTGATTCAAAGAGTTTGTGGCTAGGGTGAGAGGGGTCAGAGATGATCTTGCCCGCTCGCTTCCTGGCCCTTGCAGTGTACAGTTCATCAATGGAGGGAAGGTTGCAGCCAATAACCTTCTCTGCTGATCGGACAATTCGCTGCAGCCTCCAGGTGTTGTGCTTGGTGGCTGAGCCAAACCAGACCATGATGGAGAAGGTGAGAACAGACTCTACAATGGCCGTGTAGAATCGGACCATCATTGCCATCATGTTAACTTTTATGTAGTTGTGTGTCTTGTTGCTTTTTTTAAAGTATGGCTCTATGGTAATTCAAATTTCACTGTACCTTAATTGGTACATGTCACAATAAACTAACCTAGAAATATATCTGTTATGCTGCTGCAAGAAAGAATTTAATTGTTCTGTTTCGGGACAAATAACAATACAACACTCTTGACCAACCATCTCAATGTGGTTGAGAGCTTTAGGTTCCTTAGCATGAATATTACCAATGATCTGCCGTGGACCAACCACACTGATGCGACAGTAAAGACGGCACACCAACACCTCTGAGTGCCAGGAGACTGAGAAAAATTTGCATGTGTCCATTGACTCTTAAAAACGCCCAGATGCATCATAGAAAGCATACTGTCTACATCACAGAACATCTCAGCTTGGATTTGGAACAGGACCACAAAAAATTGCAAAGTTGTAGTTGTAACGCAGTCCATCACACAGACTAGACTCCCCAACATTGACTCCATCTATACCTCATGCCAACATAATACATAATCAAAGACACCCCACCCTGGTCATTCATTCCTCTTGCTGCTCCCATCCAACAGAAGGTACAGAGCTTGAAAGCACACACAACGAGACTCAGAAACAGCTTGTTCTCCTCTGTTATCAAGTTTCTCAACTGTCCACCCACGAGCTAGGGTCAATTCACCTCCACACAATTATGGACATTAGTCTTAGCCTATGGAACTGATGCGCTACAATACTGAGAACTATATTCTGTACTCCATATCTTCCCCTTTGCTCTACCTATTGTATTTGAGTTGACTTGATTGTATTATGGTACTAGACTAAGTGGGACCCGTTGGGTCCCAGCATCACACAGGAGGGCTGGTCAACCAACGCAATATTCCACCTCTCCACCAATTCTAATATCGGTGGCCAGTTGGGGGGGGGGGGGGGGCTTTCTGGAGCGCTAATATGGGTGTTGTGGGCAGAAGGGACTGGTTTCCAGAGGGCTAGTATGCAAATTGTGCGCCAAATGGATTATTGGGCTGGAGTCTCAGTCAATCAAGCCTGTTGTGCTGGCAACTCACTCACTCACGGCTGGTGGGCTGGCAGTTGACTCACGGCTAATCCTTGAAAGTCTATTTCAAGCAGGGTATAAGGTCACCAAATTCAAGTGCAGTTTCTTACCACTTCTAGCAGGCCACCAATTTCAAGTGCAGTTTCTTACCATTTGAAGTAGGGTGCAAAGCCACTAAAGACAGCAAGTCGTGACCTCTCCCTCCTCCATCTTACAGAGACTGAGCCACACCCACATTTCCGGATTTTATAACCCCTCCCCCCCCACCGGAAAAGGTGTGGCTTTCATGGAGTGATTGACAGGAGAGAGATTCTCAACATTTTTTTTTAAACCAATAACACTTTTATTTTTCATTGATGGGAAGAATTCTCTGCAGCTGCTCAGCGGAGGGGGGGCCGAGTAAGATGGTCAAAAATCACAGCCGTAAGTGGTAGCGTTTTATCTAAAATCAATATACAGTGCAAACAGGAAGTGCATTTACAGTAGTGCCTTTTAACTTCAAGCCAAAGCACCCAAGCCAGCATTTGCAGTAAGTAGTGCCTTTCAACTTTAAGTTAATGCACCCACACCATCATTTGCAGTACTGCCTTTCAACTTCAAGCCATTGCATCCAAGCCACCATTTGCAGAAAGTAGTGCCTTTCAACTTCAAACCAAAGCTCCCAAGCCACCATTTGCAGTGCCTTTCGACTTCATGCTACCATTTGCAGTTAGTGGTGTATTTCAACTTCAAGCCACACCCAAGCTACCATTTGCAGTAAGTAGTGCCTTTCAACTTTTCTGGAGCGCTAGTATGAACCATTTTAGAACCAAGTCATTTTTTTGCAAGCTTTAGAACCAATAGACATTTTTTTGCAAGCATTTTAGAACCAATGGACATTTTTTTTGCAATAGCTTTAGAACCAATAGAGACACTTTTTGCAAGCTTTAGAACCAATAGACATTTTTTGCAAGCTTTAGAACCAATAGAGACATTTTTTTGCAAGCTTTAGAACCAATAGAGACACTTTTTGCAAGCTTTAGAACCAATAGACATTTTTTTGCAAGCTTTAGAACCAATAGACATTTTTTTGCAAGCTTTAGAACCAATAGACATTTTTTGCAAGCTTTAGAACCAATAGAGACACTTTTTGCAAGCTTTAGAACCAATAGACACTTTTTTTGCAAGCTTTAGAACCAATAGACATTTTTTTGCAAGCTTTAGAACCAATAGACATTTTTTTGCAAGCTTTAGAACCAATAGACATTTTTTTGCAAGCTTTAGAACCAATAGACATATTTTTGCAAGCTTTAGAACCAATAGACATATTTTTGCAAGCTTTAGAACCAATAGACATATTTTTTGCAAGCTTTAGAACCAATAGACATTTTTTGCAAGCTTTAGAACCAAATAGAGACACTTTTTGCAAGCTTTAGAACCAATAGAGACACTTTTTTTTTGCAAGCTTTAGAACCAATAGACATTTTTCTGCAAGCTTTAGAACCAATAGACATTTTTTTGCAAGCTTTAGAACCAATAGACATTTTTTGCAAGCTTTAGAACCAATAGACATTTTTCTGCAAGCTTTAGAACGAATAGACATTTTTTTTTGCAAGCTTTAGAACCAATAGACATTTTTTGCAAGCTTTAGAACCAATAGAGACTTTTTTGCAAGCTTTAGAACAAAGACACTTTTTTTGCAAGCTTTAGAACCAATACACATTCTGCAAGCATTTTAGAACCACTAAGGGCACTTACATTTGAGTAGACATGTATTCAGTGTTATTCACAGCTCAGAGAAACGAGACCCTCTGCCTTCCTCCATCTTGAAGAGACTGTGTGGCACACCACTTCCTAGTTTTATAGTCCCTCCCCCCTGCCGCCAGCGGGGGCAGCAGAGAGAATGGGGAATTTTGTAAAAACATTAATATCTCTGTCATTTTTAATCGACAGGAAAAATCCTCGGCACACACGTGGCGGAGGGGGGCTCTGAGCGAGGTGGTCAAAAATGACGGCCGTAGATGGCAGCGTTCTCTCGGAAATCGCAGCACAGATGGCCAAAACCGGTCAAGAACAGACTTTTAGTAATATAGATATCTGATCTTTTTAGATAGCACGCAAAACAAAGCTTTTCAATGTGCCCGAGTACACATGACAATAATAAATCAGAACTGAAGAAGGGTCTCGACCCGAAACGTCGCCCATTCCTTCTCTCCAGAGATGCTGCCTCACCCGTTGAATTACTCCAGCATTTTGTGTCTACCTTCGATTTAAACCAGCGTCTGCAGTTCTATTTCCATCGTTGCCTATTTCGTTCGCTCCATAGATGCTGCCGCACCCGCTGAGTTTCTCCAGCATTTTTGTCTACCTTCTATTTTCTAGCATCTGCAGTTCCTTCTTGAACATCTGCAGTTCTTTAATACGCAATCAATGTGAATATACATTTTTTATATTACAGCTTGATTTTGTCAGAGCCCATTGGATTTTCTGCATTCAGGGCACTCACCAGCTAAAGTACAGAGAATAAATCAAATTTTACTATGCGCATATGCCACCACAGATTAAGATCATCTTTCACTTGTTTATCCAGAGGGTGGTGAATCTGTGGAATTCACCAAGTCACCAGGTATTCAGACTGAAGTCTGAAGAAGGGTCTCGACCCAAATCGTCACCCATTCCTTCTCTCCAGAGAGGCTGCCTGTCCCGCTGGGTTACACCAGCATTTTGTGTCTACTTTGGCAAATATTTGATTAATAAGAGTGTCAAGGATTATGGGCAAAGGCAGGAGAATGGGGTTTAGAAGAAAAGATGGATCAGGCATGATTGAATGGTGGAGTAGACTTGATGGGCTAAAAGGCCTAATTCTGCTCCTATGATTTATGAATTTATGAACATATTTGGCTGAAAATACTTGCCAGCAATCTATTCTCAGTTTGTTATCACACTCTGAATGGGTTGTTAACCATGGACTCTTCATCAACGGGATGGCTGATTATCTGACACACTGTTTGAAATAGTACAAAGTGTGGAAGTGCTAATAAGCTTTGCTCTGACCTATTTGTCATGCAATTTTCAAAAAGTTGGCACCCACTGCTATTGGTGTTGATCTTGCCAATTACATAATCCTATACAGTCATAATCACAGTTGTACCTCATAGAAACGAACTCTTTGCCACCGCATCTATGCCAACCTTCATAACTGTCAATTCTAATCACAACCCTGCATTAATTCTGTATCTCTACTCATTCCAGGTAACTGTGTGTTGTAAAGGGCCTGTCCCACTTGCGCGATTTGTTTGGCAACTTGCCGGCACACGTCATAGTCGCAGCAGGTCGCTAAAAATGTTCAAAATGGTGAAAATCCAGCGGTGGCCAGAAAAAGGTACTTGTCGCGGGGTGGTGCCTGATTGGTCGTGAGTAGTCGCCCAAAGAGTCGTACCTTTTTCTGGTCGCCACTGGATTTTCAAAATTTTCAAAATTTTCGGCAACCTGCTGCGACTATGACGGGTGCCGGCAAACGCTGAAATAAAAAAATAATGAATTGCGTAGGTGGACAGGACCTTTTACTGTTCCTGCCTCCGCAACCTTCTCTGGCAGCTCTTTTCAGAAGGCAACAGGTGAATGGAAGAGAGTGTATTTAAGAGGGAACTGCAGATGCTGGAGAATCGAAGGTTACACAGAAAAGCTGGAGAAACTCAGCGGGTGCAGCAGCATCTATGGAGCGAAGGAAATAGGCAACGTTTCGGGCCGAAACCCTTCTTCAGACAGACGGAAGAGAGTGTATTGATTGGCTGTGTCACGGCCTGGTTCAACAACTCAAACACACAGGAACGAAGATTACAAAATATAGTGGACATTGCCCAGTCCGTCACAGGCACAGACCTCCCCCTCCATTGAAGGGATCTACTGTATATGAGGCACTGCCTCAAAAGTATAGCCTGCTTCAACAACCGGGTCTCGAAATTAGCGGTTGCCCGGATGCCAATGGCACCCAAAATGCCGCCGGGCAACCTAAACGCCGAGTCATTTTGCCCGGCTTGGCACTGCAGATACTGGTTTATACCAAAGATGGACACAAAAAACTAGTAACTCAGCGGGTCAGGCAGCATCTCTAGAGAAAAGGAACGTGACGTTTCGTGTCGGCGGCGACGACGGCTGTAGTGCAGGGCAAAGATACTAGGTGCGGGGTGACGGAGAGTCGGAGCGAAAGACCCTCGGGCCCCGCACAGTGGCAGCGACTCCACCTCCTCCTCCTGCACCCTGCCGCTGCTTGCCACTCCGCCAACGGCGATAACCGCTTTCAAAACAAACCCTCCCGTATGCCGAGAGATTGGGGGGAGGAAGGAAGGGGGGGGGCCCTTCCACCATTTGAAGCACCTTCGCTCGGCCCCGCACCTTCCTGTTGGCTGGCGGAGGAGGGGAGGCGATGGCAACTGCCTCCCCCTATGGCGGTGGATAGGGACGGCCAAGGCAGCGGTGCGATTCTCCTGCCACTCTCCATCCATCCTACACTGGTCCCCCAATTCATCCTGTACTGACCCTCCTTCCCATCCATCCTGCAATGCCCCCCCCCCCCCCCCATTCATCCTGCACTGATCCCCCATCCATCCTGTAGTGATCCCCCCTCCATCCTGCAGTGATCCCCCCGCCCATCCATCCTGTAGTGATCCCCCATTCATCCTGTACTGATCCCCCTATTAATCCTGAACTGTCCCTCCCATTCATCCTGCACTGATCCCCTCCATCCATCCTGCACTGATCCCCCATCCATCCTGTAGTGATCATTCAAGAAGAATGGAGGGGGGGGGGGAAGTCAGTCTGAAGAAGGGTCTCGACCCAAAACGTTGCCTCTTTCTTTCGCTCCATAGATGCTGCCTCAACTGCTGAGTTTCTCCAGCATTCATGTCTACCCCCATTCATCCTGTACTGACCCCCCCATCCATCCTGTACTGATCCCCCCCCCCCCCGTCAATCCCGTACTGATCTCCCTATTCAACCCCACTGACATCCCCCGCGCTCTCCCCTAACAATTTTACTTACTCCAATCAACACGCACAAATCCCCCCCGTCCATCCATACTGATCTCCCTATTCCATCCCCCCCCACTGACATCCCCCGCGCTCCCCCTGATTTTACTTACTCCAATCACACGCACAAATTCCCCTGCCATCTATCCATCCCGCACTGATTCACACACCCCGCCCCCCCGACCCTATTGTACTGGAAATGTCTTCAGAGCGAACATTGACTATGTTTGATGACGGGATGCAATCAAATGTGTTTTAATTCTCAATTATTTGTTTTAAATCATAAAGATGGATAATTAAATTTTGCACACGTGAAACATTCAAACCGCAGTGTTCGATTGTCACTGCTCCCTTTGACACGTTATGACAGAATTAATTTTAACGCCAAATCAATGTTCTTAATATGAATTATCAGTACTGTAGTTATTTAATGAGCAGCATTCACAAATATACGTTGGATTTATCCAGGATTTACTTCTAGTCGGTCATATACATCACAAATTTGGTCAGGAGATATGTCATTTGAAATTTTAACATTAATTCTGAAGTGGGAATGACGGAAACGGTATTTATCAATATTTTTTTATTAAATCTGGTGCGTACAAACTGGGTATCTTCATTGCTGTTCACAACACATACATCTAATCTGAATGTCTGGTAATGTGCGTCTTGACACCTTTACCAAAAGAAAATTTGCTGCAGTTATGTCCTTTGGCCATCTCTTGTCAGTTAGTGTAACGTTTAACCTGTCAGATGGGTATAGTCGGTTTTAACAGTTATTATCATAAAATGCCTTTAGTCCTTGCAACCTCTATATTTAGTTGTTGATAAATTATGCGGAAAGCGAAAGCGTTTCTGTACCAATAGCAAATACCATGTCATGATAATTTTCGGTCCTTCACAGAAAACATGCTTGCATCAATCTGTAGTGTGCATGGTTAAGCATATATGTTATCAAGGTCCAGGATTTATTGATGCAGATTGACCATACGCTAAATAATCCAACCACATTTTTGTTTGGAAGTGGAAAGAAATAATAGAAATTGCATTCATTGCAATGTGTAAAAAGAGTTGAGACTGCATTATAATTTAGCTGCATGTCATGGTGGTATATATCATGTCTTGATTGGTGAATATGTTTAGGTTGTGACTTTACTTGAAGCAGAAATAATACGTGAATGCTTCATTGAGCATAATTGTGACTGGTAACTACGCACTTCATCCAAGCACATTATCGCACGCTGCATGCAAGCTGTCTTAAATGACCACCTAAACTGTCATTTGGCAACCTAAAAAGCTGCCTAGGTTGCCCGACTGGCAACAGGGGAAAAAATGAGAGCCCTGGTCTAATTTTACTCCTGCCATCGGGAGTCTGTTTGTTTACAGGCCTGTTATGCTGCTGCAAGTAAGAATCTCTTTGTTCTGTTTTCGGTACATATGACAAGTAAGCACTCGACTCTCGAGACTCCTGATACTTCTTGACAGGCCTTTGCGTGAAAAAATTTACACCACAGATCCCTTTAAACCACCTGCCCCTCAAAAACATACGCACACTAGTTTTAGACATCCCTGCCATGGGAAACAAGCTATCTACCCAAAACATGCCTCTCATAATTTCACATTCCTCTACATCACCTCTCGGCTTTGTCTGCTCCAGGGAGAACATGAACTCGCCTACTCCATGTGTGGCCTAACATACATTTTGCACAATGATGTAACATGATGTTCTAACAGGTTATACTCTATCAAATTCAATTATTCAATAAATAAAAATCCTAATACACTGCCAAAGTCCCTAGTGGAACAAAGGCAGTCGATAACAAATATAAAAGACAATGTTGATAATGCCACAAAACCTCATGCTTAAAATGTTTCGATACCTCAGGCTATGGCAGAAATGTCCATCTGCTAGTGATTATTGGTGTGGCAGGCTAGCTCAGGACATTAAAATGCATCTACGTACAGTAACACTAGACAGCCAGATAACGATGGCAGACTATATTCGCAGGGCACTCGTGAATATCTGATTTTTACAACATTTCATAATAATAATAATAATATTATCATTGTTGTGTTATTCCGCATATTAAATTTAGTTTCATAAACTGGCAAAATAGAAATGCGCCTCCCAATCCCTGCGGCACGAGGCTACTGATGCTTGTAACTACATGGTGTAGGGTTTTGTTTCATGTTATCGGACCAGAATTAGGCCATTCGGCCCATCAAGTCTATTCCGCCATTTAATCTTGGCTGATATATCTATCCCGCTCAACCCCACTCTCCTGCCTTCTCCCCATGACCCCAGACACCCGTACTAATCAAGAATAGGTTCATCGCCACCTTAAAAATATCCGTCGGCTTGGCATCCACTGCCTTCTGTGGCAATAAATTCCACAGATTCACCACCCTCTAACTATAGAAATTCCTCCTCATCTTTCAAAACAAAGTCCTTTTATTCTGAGACTATGACCTCTGGTCCTAGACGCTCCCACCAGTGGAAGAATCTTACCCGGGCCTTTCACTGTTCGGTGTTTTAATGAGGTCCTCCCTCATCCTTCTAAACTCCAGCGTGCACAGGCCCAGTGCCGTCAAAAGCTCACCATATGTTAACCCAATCTTTCCTGGGATCATTCTCGCAAACCTCCTCTGGACCCTCTCCAATATCAGCACATCCTTCCTCAGATGTGGGTCCAAAACCGCTCACAATACTCCAAATGCAGTCTGACCAGTGCCTTATAAATCCACAGTATTACATCTTTTTTTTATATTCTAGTCCTCTCAAAATAAATCCTAGTAGTGTATTTGCCTTCCTTACTACTGATTCGATTTTCAAATGAACTTTTTGGGAATGCTGTTTCAGCACTCCCAGCCCCTATTGTCGCATGTCATAGGTCATAAGTGATAGGAGCAGAATTAGGTAATTTGGCCTATCACATCTGCTCCGTCCCTCAATCATGGTTGATCTCTCTCCCTCCTGACCCCATTCTCCTGCCTTCTCCCCATAACCTCTGACACCTGTACCAATCAAGAATCTATCAATCGCAGCCTTAAATATATCCATTGACGCCCGCCACAGTCTTTTGTGTCAATGAATTCCAGAGATTCACCACCCTCCGACTAAAAATAAAATGTCTTATAAGTCATAGAAACATAGAAAATAGGTGCAGGAGTTGGCCATTCAGCACCACCATTCAATATGATCATGGCCGATCATCCAAAATCAGTACCCTGTTCCTGCATTTTCCCGATATCCCTCGATTCCTCTAGCCCTAAGAGTTAAATCTAACTCTTGAAAACATCCAGTGAATTGGCCTCCACTGCCTTCTGTCACCTTGGCTCCCAAATTCCCCTTGCTGAAGTCAATGATTAGTTCCTTGGTTTGCTGGTTGTTGTTGCAGCACCCACTCAACCATGCGTTCTGTCTCTCCCATACATTGACTCATCACCACCTGCAATTTGGCTCATAACAATGGCCTCGTCAGCGAATTTCTTGATGGCTTTGGAGCTTTGCTCAGCCACACTGTCAATAGTGTAAAGAAGGTAGAGCAGAGGACTAAGTGCACACACAACCTTGAGATGCCCCTGTGTTGACGGTCAGTGCGGGGATGATGTTAGTGATCCAGTGATCGAGGTCTGCTGATGAGGAAATCCGGGTTCCAGTTACAAAGAGAGATGACGCACCAAGACCTGGGTGTGCTTGTACCTCAGTCACTGAAAGTAAACATGCGGTACAACAGGCTCTGCAGGAAGCTAACGACATGTTGGCCTTCATAGCGAGTGGATTTGAGTGTAGGAGCAAGGAGGCCCTACTGCAGTTGTACAGTGCCCTGGTGCGACCACACCTGGACTATTGTGTGCAGTTTTGATCTCCTAATTTGAGGAAGTACATAAGGAAGGAAGTGCAGCGTAGGTTCACCAGGTTAGTTTTCGGGATGGTGGGACTGACACATGATGAAAGAATGGGTCGACTGGGCTTGTATTCACTGGAATTTAGAAGGATGAGAGGATATCTTATAGAAACATATAAAATTCTTAAAGGATTGGACAGGCTAGATGCAGGAAAACACTGTTATGGGGCAGCATGGTAGAGTTGCTGCCTTGCAGCATCAGAAACCCAGGTTCAATCCTGGCTTGTCTATATGGAGTTTGTACCTTCTCCCCATGAACGCGTGGGTTTTCTCCAAGAACTTTGGTTTGCTCCTACAAGCCAAAGACGTCCAGGTCTGTAGGTAAATGTATTTAAGAAGGAACTGCAGATGCTGGAAAATCGAAGGTACACAAAAATGCTGGAGAAACTCAGCAGGTGCAGCAGCATCTATGGAGCGAAGGAGATAGGCAACGTTTCGTGCCGAAACGTTGCCTATCTCCTTCGCTCCATTGATGCTGCTGCACCCGCTGAGTTTCTCCAGCATTTTGGTCTACCTGTAGGTTAATGTAAAATGGTATATGTAAAAATGCGTGGTATATATGTGAAAAATTGTTCCTAGTATAAGATAGTGTTAATGTGCAGGGATCGCTGGGCAGTGCGGACACGGTGAGCCGAAGGCCCTGTTTCCGCGCTGTATCTCTAAACTATATAAAAAGTTAAAAAGTAGGGAGATGACAGCTGAAGCAAGAAAATGCATAGAAATTGGAACAGTGCCAAAGAATGGTGCTGAGCTGCCGAAAGTGGGGAGGGAAGACCAAATGAATGTCTGTGCAAGAGAAGTCAGCGAAGAACCTTTGAATCTTTTATGTGACCATCTTTTGTAGAGTGATGATTCAGTTCATCTTTCATGCAAATTACATCTTCAATTCAAAAGCAAACTGAACTATAAAGCCCCAATGACAATGACAGATCATTTAAGTACCTGCTCAAAGTCTAATATTATATTTGATATTACATTTTCTTAGCTAATTAATTTCTGAAATATTTATTTGAAACATCACTCAAGGTGCCATGCTTCATGTAACTACTTCAAAGCAAACTACGCAAGATTAACTTCATTTTTATCAGGACCACACTAGATATAAAGCAATTTTAAAAATGTGGCTATCAACTTCACATTTTTGAAACGCATGTTATTCTTGTTTATGCAAAAACCTACGCAAGTATCTTTCAGAATGAAGAGAAATATCCAAGATAATATATTTAGGAGTAGGCGCACAAATAGTCTAACTCCCTTACTCTCTTGCCCAGAAGAGGGACCCGGCAGGGGGGGGGGTGGGGGAGCACGGAGAACAAAGAGGGACCACTTTTGCAACATTGTCTGTGCCAGAACCGTGGCAACTCTGTGTCTTGTATGCAAAAACAAAGAATTTCTCTGTGTTTGGGTACATGTGACAGTAAGGTATCATTGAATTGAGTAATGTTTAAGAAGAAACTGCAGATGCTGGAAAAATCAAAGGTAGATAAAAAATGCTGGAGAAACTCAGCAGGTGAGGCAGCATCTATGGAGCGAAGGAATAGGTGACGTTTCGGGTCACCCATTCCTTCGCTCCATAGATGCTGCCTCGCCCACTGAGTTTCTCCAGCATTTTTATCTACCATTGAATTGCCTAAAAATCCATCAGGCGAGAATGAAATGCTCGGAGAAGGAGAAAGAGGTGCAGTGCACAAGCCTTGATCCTGGTGGGACGCAGGAGGAACCCGGCCAGGACTCACCCCACAGAGCCCAGTCCCTCCACGCACTAGAGTCTCCCAACCCCTGCAGAGCAGTTATTCAAATAGAAACATAGAAATTAGGTGCAGGAGTAGGCCATTCGGCCCTTCGAGCCTGCACCGCCATTCAATATGATCATGGCTGATCAACCAACTCAGTATCCCGTACCTGCCTTCTCTCCATTACCCCCTGATCCCCTTAGCCACAAGGGCCACATCTAACTACCTCTTAAATATAGCCAATGAACTGGACTCAACCACCCTCTGTGGCAGAGAGTTCCAGAGATTCACCACTCTCTGTGTGAAAACGGTTGATCCGTGGGCGGTTGCTGCTGGGACTCGTCGGGGCTTGATCAACCCCGACTGGGTCGCCTGGGCGAGGGCGTCTGATGTTGTGAGACCCGAAACACCCGATGACTCCAGGTCACATCACTGAGAATGGTCCCAGCGCATCTAGAAGTATATTTTAACACATTTTTCACAGTAAAGTAGGTTTGTAGAGAATGTTACAGTTACTTTGCTGGACTAGTAACTCAGTTCAAATTTTAAAATCACACAGAGTGAATTTAAATTCAGAAATATTCTTGTTAGAGTCAGAGTCATACAGCGTGGAAACAGACTCTTCCGCCCAACTTGCCAACATGTCTCAGCTACACTAGTCCCACCTGCCCATGTTTGGCCCATATCCCTCCAAACATGTTCTACCTGTGTATCTTTCTAACTGTTTCTTAAACATTGTGATAGTCTTGGTTTAGTTTATTGTCACATGCATCGAGACACCGTCAATGCAAACTGAGATATGTGTACCACTTTACTTCCTGAAGTTGATCACTATCTTTGTTTTGCTAACATTGCGAGAGAGGTTGATGTCTCTACACCAGGACACAAGGTTTTCAATCTTCTTCCTGCGTTCTGTCTCAACATTATTTGATATGTCCCACAATGGTGGTGGCGTTAGCGAATTTTTTCGATTGAATTAGATTTGTACACAGCTGCACAGTGGTGGGTGTACATGGAGTAAAGAAGGGGGTTGAGAACACACCCTTGTGGAGCACCAGTGTTGAGGATTATCGTAGAGGATGATTTGTCCCCGATCCTCACTGACTGGGGTCTGTTGGTCAGGAAGTCGAAGATCCAGTTACAGAGATGAGTGCTGGCACCAAGTCCTGCAAGTTTGGTAATAAGCTTGGTGGATGTCAAGGCCACTTCCTCTGGCAGCTCGTTCCACACACCCACCATCCTTTGAGTGAAAAGTTACCCCTCAGATTTCTCCTTCACCGTAAACCTATGTCCTCTAGTCCTCAATTCACCTACTCTGGTGCATCTACCTGATCTATTCCTCCCATGATTTTATACACCTTTATAAGATCACCCTTCATCGATCCTCCTCAAATTCCTGAAGGTAATGGTGAATTTTAGCATCCATATCTACATTGGCTGAGAGGTGGGCCTCCTGATAAGGAGAAAGGTGCATGATTTTTAGAGAATTGCCATATATCTTTAGTGTCAGAGGTGTTATATGACAGAGTCTGATTAGTAAATAGTTTGCAGGTGTTGAGTGCAGAATGTAAGTTTTGTTTCATTTTTTGTTTAGAGTTACAGGGTGTCAGAGATACAGCCTGGACACAGGCCCTCTGGCCCACCGAGTCCACACTGACCAATTAGTTCTATGCTATCCCACTTTCTCATCCACTGCCCACACACGAGGGTCAATTTTACAGAGGGTCAACTTTACTTGCAAACCTGCACGTCTTTGGGATGTGGGAGGAAACCAGAGCATCTGGAGGAAACCCACATGGTCACAGTGAGAATGTGCAAACTCCACACAGACAGCACCCAAGGTCGCGATCGAACCCAGGTCTCTGACACTGTGAGACAGCAGCACTACCAGTTGCGCCACTGTGTCGACTTGACGGCGACTTGCAGCTTAGCTTCCGATTGCTCCCGCTGTCTTTTGCATACCGAGGTCAGAGTGATCTTGGTTCTGAATGGAGGCATTATTGGTTTCACAGGTTCCAACTGGTCCAATAGATTAGTAACACTCCATTAAACATCATTACCCACATATTAAGAGAAGAATCTTCCCAGAGGTCACAGCTGCCCTAATCATCTCCAATAAAGGAGACAAATCTGACGAGTGATCCGTATCCTGCCCCGTCCCACTTGGGACACCTCAACGGAAACCTCTGGGGACTTTGCGCCCCACCCAAGGTTTCCGTGCAGTTCCCGGAGGTTTTTGTCAGTCTCCCTACCTGATTCCACTACCTGCAACCTCCGACAACCACCAGCAACAACCGGGAACCGCATGGAAACCTTGGGTGGGGCGCAAAGTCTCCAGAGGTTTCCGTTCAGGTTTCCTAAGTGGGACAGAGGCATTATTATCTGCCTCAAGGTAAGTCATAACCAGGGTTCTCCTCAACCAATGGTAATGAGCGGATCTACAAGTCAGTGTAGATTCATTCCACCTTACATTGCATCTGTATTCACCAAGAGAGAAGATGGTGAGATCAAGTTGGGCTATCCTAATACTTTAGGGCAGTTAGAGATCAACAACGTGGTGGTATTGGGTTTCGTGAAAAGCATTAAGGTGCTTAAATCTGTAGGCCATGAATAATATATCCCAGGTTATTGAGAGAAGCAAAAGAAAAGATTGTTGGAATCTTGACAAAGATCCTTGTATTTTCTCTCCCTACAGTTGTGTTCCGCAGGGATCTGTGCTGGGACCTCTACTGCTTATGGTTTGTATAAATGACTTGCTTGTAAATGTAAGTAGACAAAAATGCTGGAGAAACTCAGCAGGTGAGGCAGCATCTATGGAGAGAAGGAATGGGCGATGTTTCGGGTCACGACCTTTCTTCAGACCTTTACCGGGTCTGGGTTAGGGTGAGGTCGTAGAGTTGGAGGGAAGGAGGAATCGCGGGGGGGGGGGGGGTCAGTGAGAGAGGAGGTTGCTAAACTGTCTTCGGAAAGAGGAGAACTTCTTCAAAGTAGACGTACCTTGAGGAGATTTTGCAGTGGAGTAGACAAAATGTTAAAGAAAGTACTACAGATGCTGTCAAGAGAGAGTTAGATAGAGCTCTTAATGATAACGGAGTCAGGGGATATGGGGAGATGGCAGGAACGGGGTACTGATTGGGGATGATCAGCCATGATCACATTGAATGGCGGTGCTGGCTCGAAGGGCCGAATGGCCTACTCCTGCACCTATTGTTTATTCTCACAGTCAATGACACTTGTTTCCCTCCCCCAGCGAATCCACCCGCTGCTATTAGTATGTTGCGCTGTTCACAACTCAGATATTTGTAAGCTGGAGAGGCCCTGGACTGAATCATGATCTAAAAAGACTAGCATATGTTCTCTGTTATGTGAATGTGAGAATCAAATGACATATGGCTCGAGGGACATAATAAAATTACAACATTAATCTCAAGTCTGAGAGGTTTTCATCATTGGCTTGCAAATGTTGCTTCCTTGAACATTTACCTTCACCACTTCCCAGACCTTTCTCCTTTTCCCTTTCTTCTTTCAGACATCTATACATTTATTAAATTTCATTTAATAAAGAAAGAATTTTGCTTTGACTGTCTTGCATTGTAACTGTATTGCTGTAATTGGGACATAACACCAGTTATTCCAATTATATACTTTACAGGTTTTAATGCATGGCATTGTTTCAATTAGTAACAGCAGAATGTAATATAATAGGTAATAGACAATAGGTGCAGGAGGAGGCCATTCAGCCCTTCGAGCCAGCACCGCCATTCAATGTGATCATGGCTGATCATCCCAAATTAGTACCCCATTCCTGCCTTCTCCCCATATCCCCCGACTCCGCTATCTTTAAGAGCCCTATCTAGCTTTCTCTTGAAAGTATCCAGCGAACCGGCCTCCACCCTTGGGCAGAGAATTCCACAGACTGACAACACTCTGTGAGAAAAATGTTTCCTCATCTCCGTTCTAAATGGCTTACCCCTTATTCTTAAACTGTGGCCCCTGGTTCTGGATTCCCCCAACATCGGGAACATAAGTTGGTTCACTGTGCTTATCAAATGCTCGCAATTTAAATTTTATCTTTTAGCTGTATGTAGTGACAGCACTCATACTAGTCAGAGTAGAAGTGATTAGTATTACTTATATTATTAGGTGATTCGCCCGTCAAACAAGGTAACCTCATTGCTATTACGTGGCTCAAATTGATTTGACCATACAATTGGTTTGTAGGCAATTTTACGGTGATCTTTTTCTGCAGGTTGAGGATTCAATTTTGTAAATTGATCGCTGCTGAGAAAACAACTTTGCTTGCTGCACAATGAACCTTGGGTCAATAGACACAATTTCAAGAGTTCAAGTTTGAATAATTCATAGAGAAGATTGCTACATTTCCCCTCGCCCCCCCCCCCTCCAACCCCATTAAGAATTGAAAAGAAATACTCACTTTAATGTGGAAATCGAATTGTGACTTGATTTTCCTGAACGTAACTGGTACCATAAGCATCTTCTATGTACTTTTCCTAACGTTTTTATCCTGCGTTCCTCTGTTTAAAAGTAAGTTGAAAGATTCAGTTAACCATACACATAAGAAACAATTGTTCTCTCATCAGCTCCCAATTATTCAAATAGTATTGTCAATAGACAAATACTCTCAAAGTATTTAGCTTGTCATTCAGCTTGAAATCTGCAGCATTTTTTCTTGGATATTATTTAGTATGGAAAAAATATCTATTTTACTCAATACCTTGACCAGATTTTCAGTGAAAGTTATAGGGTCCATCTACATTGTTCACTATTTTCTCATCTTGGACTGGAGGTTTCTACATCTTTCACATGCAAAAACATGGGCAGCGGTAGAGTTACTGCTGTATAGCGCTTACAGTGCCAAGGACGAGGGTTCAATCCTGGCTACAGGTGCTTGTCAGTATGGAGTTTGTATGTTCTCCCTTGACCTGTGTGGGTCAGGCAGCATCTCTGGAAACATGGATAGGTGATGTGACAGGTCAGGAAGCTCCTTGAAACCTGGGTATTAATACTCTAAAGTTAATTTCCACGCTGTTAATTCTTGTGTATCAGGACCTTGTTCCTGCTTTTTCCCCATATCCCTTGATTCCCAGAGCTAAGAGCTAAATCTAACTCTCTCTTGAAAACATCCAGTGAATTGGCCTCCACTGTGGTAGAGAATTCCACAGATTCACAACTCTCTGGGTGAAAAAGATTTTCCTCATCTCAGTCCTAAATGACCTACCCCTTATTCTTAAACTGTGACCCCTGGTTCTGGACTTCCCCCAACATCGGAAACATTTTTCCTGCATCTACCCTGCCCAAACTAAGAATTTTATATATTTCTATAAGATCCCTTCTTATCCTAAATTCCAGTGAATACAAGCCCAGTCGACCCATTCTTTCATCATACATCAGTCCCGCCATCCCGGAAATTAACCTGGTGAACCTACGCTGCAGTCCCTCAATAGCTCCCTCAATAGCAAAAATGTCCTTCCTCAATTTAGTAGACCAAAATTGTACACAATATTCCAGATGCGGTCTCACCAGGTACATGTCTGAAGAAGGGTTTCATCCCGAAACGTTGCCCATTCCCTTCCCTCCATAGATGCTGCTGCACCCGCTGAGTTTCTCCAGCACTTTTGTCTATCCTGTACATGTCCCCAAGTACCCAAGAAAAGCTTTTGTTGTGTGCTAATCAATCAGCAGAAATACTATACATGATTACAATCAAGCCATTCACAGTGTATAATAAAGAGAATGACTTTCTTTTTCATAGCCTCAGGTTATGCAAATCCTTACAACATTGACAATTGTTCAAAAGTATAGAAATGACTGGGAATGGTTTTTGAATAGCAATGGTTTCAATGGTTCTTTGTCACATGAGTAGACGTACAACTAAATTATTTTTTGCATACAGTAGTAAAGTATTGCCATACGCAAGCACAATCTCAGATTAGGACAAAGAGTATTGAAATAGTCCATTCAGACTTTCAAAGTCCAGTCTGGTCCACATACTCGGTCTTCTGGAATGAGCAATGAGATGAGGCACAGTTTTTTTTCCCCAAAGACAATTCTTTGTCTTTCCTATGGATGGTGGAAGTTTTTTTTTTTAAATGTACACCTGAGTGTGCAGATGAGATGTGTAGCATCAGGGGGGAGAGAGCACCCTTGCTGTTCCCGGTGTCTCTATATTGCTCAACCAGGGACTAACTCTACTGAACGTTTTTCCTTCCATTATTTATTATGTAAAGGTATATGTGTGTTATGATTGTGTTTATAGTTTTTTTTAATTTTTTTTAAAATTTTTTATTTTATTAGAAGTACAATCATATGGCACCAAAGTGCCTAATATATATTTTCATAACACATTTTATGTACAACTTTTTTTGTTTGTCTTTTTGCACAAATGTCCGCAAGCATTGCCACTTTCATTTCACTGCACATCTCGTATGTGTATGTGACAAATAAACTTGACTTGACTTGAACTGCAAAGTCTCATCAAATATGCCTACTTTGAAGTTCACCTAGAAATGTTTCCTCACAAAACGTTGTGTATCCATTCACTCCCTAGATGCTGTCTGACCCACTGAGTACTCCAGCACTTTGTATTCTACATAAGGTTTCAGAATCCGCAGTTCCTTGTGAAACTAGCAGTTTGAAACATCATGAAATTCCGAAGCAAACTCCCATAGCAAAACCTATATAGTTGAAAGTTGGAATGGTAATGGTTTATCTCCCAAAGAAAAAGCAAGTATTTAAAGTTTTCTAGGTGAATTAATTTTGGCTGTTTTTCCTTTAGTGTTATAAACAGGTAAAAATAAAAGGTGTTATGGCCAATTTGGGAAAGTATATCCATTCAACTTTGCACCTTTTCTGATAAAATATTTATAAAGACTTGAGGAAAATTAATCTACCATTTCCGTATACCATCAGGTGATTAATTCTCTTTGTCAATAGTTTTATCTCAAATCAGGAATTTGTACCTACCTAATTTGTATTCAACTTGAAAACTGATCAGCATGCAAGATGTCTGTAGGTCAGCCATTTCAAACCACCAATAATCCTTCGCTAATAATTGTCCCTGTTAGAACAACTCAGTTTTCTTCAGTTATTTAATTTTTAAAAATTGGTGTAGCATGCAACTGGAAATTAATCCAACACAACTTAATCAGGGGCAGCACTGTGGCGCAATTGGTACATCTGCTGTCTCACAGAGCCATAGAAACATAGAAAATAGGTGCAGGAGGAGGCCACTCGGCCCTTTGAGCCAGCACTGCCATTCATTGTGATCATGGCTGATCGTCCCCTATCAATAACCCGTCTGCCTTCTCCCCATATCCCTTGACCACTAGCCCCTAGAATTAGATAAACTCTCTCTTAAATCCATCCAGTGACTTGGCCTCCACTGGCCTCTGTGGCAGGGAATTCCATAAATTCACAACTCTCTGGGTGAAGAAGTTTTTTCTCACCTCAGTCTTAAATTGCCACCTCTTTATTCTAAGACTGTGGCCCCTGGTTGTATTGTTGTATTGTACTCTATTCAAAATTATTGTCATTGTCTCAATTAGAGACAACAAAATGAATTTCCCTTTACAGTCAGTATCATAAAAATAAATAAATAATAAAACATATTAAGAATAAAATAGAATTTAAAAATGTTCTGGACTCGCCCAACATTGGGAACATTTTTCCTGCATCTAGCCTGTCCAGTCCTTTATAATTTTATATGTTTCTATAAGATTCTCCCTCATCCTTAGACCCGGGTTCGATCCTGACCTTGGGTACTGTCTGTGTGGAGTTTGCACGTTCTACCTGTGACCACATGGGTCTCCTCCTGTTGCTCCATTTTCTTCCCACATCCCAATGATGTGTGGGTTCGTAGGCTGATTGGCTTCTGTAAAATTGCCCCTCGTGTGCAGGGAGTGGATGCAAAAGTGAGATAACATAGAACATATGAATGGGTGATCGATTATCAGTGTGGACGTGATGGGCTGAAGGGTCTGTTTCCATGCTGGATCTCTAAATTAAACACTCAAAATAGACTTTTGCCATTTATGACCAATCACTACATCACTATTGCAATTCTTTCCGATTCCAGACTGAAATACAAATGGTTTAGAAACATAGGAACATAGAAAATTAGGTGCAGGAGTAGGCCATTCGGCCCTTCGAGCCTGCACCGCCATTCAATATGACCATGGCTGATCATCCAACTCAGTATCCCGTACCTGCCTTCTCTCCATACCCTCTGATCCCCTTAGCCACAAGGGCCACATCTAACTCCCTCTTAAATATAGCCAATGAACTGGCCTCGACTACCCTCTGTGGCAGAGAGTTCCAGAGATTCACCACTCTCTGTGTGAAAAAAGTTCTTCTCATCTCGGTTTTAAAGGATTTCCCCCTTATCCTTAAGCTGTGACCCCTTGTCCTGGACTTCCCCAACATCGGGAGCAAACTTCCTGCATCTAGCCTGTCCTTAAGATAACCCCTTAAGAATTTTGTAAGTTTCTATAAGATCCCCTCTCAATCTCCTAAATTCTAGAGAGTATAAACCAAGTCTATCCAGTCTTTCTTCATAAGACAGTCCGAACATCCCAGGAATCAGTCTGGTGAACCTTCTGTGCATTCCCTCTATGGCAATAATGTCCTTCCTCAGATTTGGAGACCAAAACTGTACGCAATACTCCAGGTGTGGTCTCACCAAGACCCTGTACAACTGCAGTAGAACCTCCCTGCTCCTATACTCAAATCCTTTTGCTATGAAAGCTAACATACCATTCGCTTTTTTTCATGGTATAACTTTCCTAAAACTGTATAACTTGGACTGTAGCTGTTCCACAAGATAACATCAAATCATCCTGTCAATGGGAACTAAGGATAAATAGGACAAGACACAAAGTGCTGGAGCAACACACAGGGTGAGGCAGCATCGCTGGTAAACACAGATAGTTCACGTTTCGGGTTGGGACTAGCATCTGCAGTTTCTTGGTTCTAAGGATAAACTTTCTAGACTTTCTAATAACAGTTATATCCAAAGAATGAATGATTTCCCAAAGAAAGAATGAAAGACTGAAGCCTTTGCGCAAACATTATGATATATCTCTAAAATGCTCTATAGGTGGCATCGCTCACTGAAAAACTAATCTTCAAAGTCAATTGTCTATTAGCATTGGACAACAAATAACCTAGATTGTATAACTAAGAACACTAAATTTTGTTATGCTTTAAAAGGATTCGCATATCCTGGAGAAATTCACAAAAATGACTACATTTAATTATGAAGCCTATCTGCAAACTGACTCCTAAATAGTAACTGGAAAGCTAATCTGGTATCTCTGCACTCTGGGTTTTCTATCAGTGCTTATTGTATTCCTCCCCGTTGGATTGCAACCTTGTCGTGGTCTTGGGATGCGCAGAGACCCAGTTCTGCGAGTTTGGTAACCAGCTTGGAGGGGATGATTGTGTTAAATGCCGAGCTGTAATCGATGAATAACAGCCTGACATATGAGTTTTTGCTGTCCAAGTGGTCCAGTGCGGAGTGGAGGGCCAGCGAGATCGCATCCACCGTTGATCTGTTGTGGCGGTAAGCGAACTGCAGTGGGTCCAGGTTTTTGTCGAGGTAGGAGTTGATTTGCTCCATGATCAACCTCTCAAAGTACTTCATCACCACCGGCGTTAGTGCCACTGGTCAATAGTCATTGAGGCACGTCACCTTACTCTTCTTGGGCACCGGTATAATTGATGCCCTTTTAAAGCAGGTGGGGACCTCAGACTTCAGAAGTGAGAGGTTGAAAATGTCCGTAAAACCTCCAGCCAGTTGGTCCGCACAGGTTTTTAGAACACGACCGGGTATACCATCAGGACCAGGTGCTTTTCGGGGGTTCACCCCTCTGAAGGATTTCCTGACGTCGGCCTCTGTGACTGAGACTGAAATGCCATCACAGCGAATGGGGGATCGGGATGGCACATCGGTATTCTCCCTATCAAAGCGTGCGTAAAACGCATTGAGCTCGTCAGAGAATGTGATGTTTCGCCGACATTCGAGCTGCCTCATAGTTTCGCCTTGTAGGAGGTGATTGCATTCAGGCCCCGCCACAGCTGCCGAACATCTGTCTCATCTTCCAGTTTGGAGAGAAGTCCCTTTTGGCCTTTTTGATGGCCTTACCAAGGTCGTATCTGGACTTCATGTAGGCCACTGTATCATTGGACGTGAATGCCCTGTGTCTGGACTTCAGAAGAGTGCGGATCTCAAAGTTCATCCAAGGTTTCTGATTGGGAAACACTCAGAAGGTTTTTGTAGGGTTGCAGTCCTCCACCCATTGCCCAGTCTACAGACTCCAAACAGTCCTGGAGTTGTTCGAGCGAAGGAAATAGGCAACGTTTCGGGCCAAAACCCTTCTTATGGGCTAGTGGGAAACGAGTATCTCAAATCATTACTATATTTGCTATATTTAAGAGGGAGTTAGATGTGGCCCTTGTGGCTAAGGGGATCAGGGGGTATGGAGAGAAGGCAGGTACGGGATACTGAGTTGGATGATCAGCCATGACCATATTGAATGGCGGTGCAGGCTCGAAGGGCCGAATGGCCTACTCCTGCACCTAATTTCTATGTTTCTATTACATTACAGCCTTCAACTGCAATCTGGTAACAAAGTGCACACAATTAGTTTAGTTAACTAAACTAACTGAGCTAAAAAATGTTAAAAGAAAATTAAGTGCCC
Source organism: Leucoraja erinaceus (assembly GCF_028641065.1). Lineage (NCBI taxonomy): Eukaryota > Metazoa > Chordata > Chondrichthyes > Rajiformes > Rajidae > Leucoraja > Leucoraja erinaceus. Next base: position 2,143,146 of record NC_073381.1, on the reverse strand, counting down.
AAAGTTCAAACACTGAACATATCTGCACAAAAATAGTTTAATTTCCAAACTACAAAACATAGTGCATTTATCCACACAGATAGCGTGATTCCATCTCCAAACATATGGTGCTTGCAGATTTTCAACAGAACAACAAAAAAGGGTGCAGTCAGACTTCACATTTTCTTCGACCACTTTGCAATGCTTTGTATGAACAACAGGTCAGGTTATAAATGTCAATAAGGAAAACTGTTTGCTGATCAAGCACGTGAAGAATAGAAAATATTGTTAATAATTGACAAAGTTGCTCACTCTTCTGCATTGAATCCTGGATAATTTTAAAAGACGATATGTGAAGAGAGACGAGCTCAGAGACACAAAGGTTTCACCAGAGAACAAACCACACTTAGTTTCGTTTAATATTGTCACTTGTACCAAGATTTGTTACGTGTATCAAGATACAGTGAAAAGCTTTTGTTTGCATGATATCCAAAGGAAAGACGATATATGAATACAATCAAACCATCCACAGTTCAAGCTAAATGATAAAGGGTACAACATTTAGTACGAAGGTATAACATTGACTTTCGATAAAGTCTCATTAAAGGGGAGAGGGGAGAAGAGGGAATGACCGGGGCGGGACTGGTCCTTGATTATGCTGGCAGCCTTGCCGAGGCATTGCGATGTTTAAAAGGAGTAAATGACAAGCAAGCTTCCCATTATTACACGATAACAGCCGAAGACAATATTCATATAAATGACATTAGAACCACGTGAAGGATTACAATGTCATACTCTCATCTATACGTTACAGCTTGAAATACCCTGGTAACCCCCCCCCCCCCCCCCACCTAGAACCTATGTCCTTCAGTTCTCGATTCCCGCACTCTGGGAAAAAGACACTGTGCATTTTCCCCAATCTATTCCACTCATGATTTTATACACCTCTAAAAGGTCACTCCTCATCCTCCTGTGCTCCAAGGAATAGAGTCCCAGCCTGCTCAACCTCTCCCTATAGCTCAGGCTCTCGAGTCCTGGCAACGTGCTTGTAAATCTTCTCTAGCTTGACAAAATCTTTCCTACAAGGTGCCCAGAGCTGAACACAATACTCTAAATGTGGCCTCACCAACGTCTTATGCAACATGATCTCTCAACTTCAATACTCAATACCATGACTGAAGGTCAATATGCAAAAGCCTTTTGACCATCCTATCTACCTGTGAAACCACTTTCGAGTAATTTAATATTTCCCCCACTCATCTTAAAGCTATGCCTTCTAAGATTAAGCAAAAGAATAAGGGGAAGGTTCATGTTTAAAAAGTAAATGTGAATATTTAAAAATATTTGACTGAAAGAAAACATTGCAAATGCTAGAAACATGAAATAAAGCAGAACGCTAAATCTGTTCAGCAGATTAGGTGGCATTAGTAGAGTGAAAAAAACCAAATTATATGTTGGCAACAACTCACCAGAACTGGTGAAGTTTATCAGAGCCCTCCCCCGCTTGCCCCCGAAGACCGGGAATCGGAGAGGAGGGTGAAGGGAGTCGGGGAAGGAGCAAATATTTTACAAAAAGAATAATCCATATCGTCCACGCCCTCGAGGTCAGCTGCGGGAGGCACCTCCAGGGCACAAAGTTTGAAGATGGCCAAGCAAAATGAGGACTTTTACAGCCAGTTACAGCTAGGACTGTGAAAATGGTGCCAATACCTGCACCTTGGCAATTTCACTGCATCTTGGTACACGTGATAACCATGGACCCATAGTGATAGAAATTGGAATGGCTGCTTAACTGAAATGACTAAATTCTGTGCAAGTCTTGAGGGCTGTATTATGCGTAGACAAAAGATGAATGCTGTTCCATGAACTATGTAGGACTATGTTATATAGAATCTTACGGGATCTTATAGAAACTTACAAAATTCTTAAGGACTTGGACAGGCTAGATGCAGGAAGATTGTTCCCGATGTTGGGGAAGTCCAGAACAAGGGGGTCACAGTTCAAGGATAAAGGGGAAGTCTTTTAGGACCGAGATGAGAAAATCTTTTTTCACACAGAGAGTGGTGATTCTGTGGAATTCTCTGCCACAGAAAGTAGTTGAGCCCAGTTCATTGGCTATATTTAAGAGAGTTAGATGTGGCCCTTGTGGCTAAAGGGATCAGGGGGTATGGAGAGAAGGCAGGTACAAGATGCTGAGTTGGATGATCAGCCATGATCATTTGAGTGGCGGTGCAGGCTCGAAGAGCCGAATGACCTACTTCTGCACCTATTTTCTATGTTTCTATGTTGGGACAGTACACAAGGCCGCAGCCAGATAGGATCAAATGGGAAGGAGAATTAAAGTGAAAGCCAACTAGAAGCTCAAGATCATTCCTGAGATTTGTTATAAAACAGTCGCCTAAAAACAGTGATTGTGGTTTCTCCATTATAAAGACCACATTGAGAAACCAAATGCAATGTTAAATGCCAGCAAATCACTGGTAGAGCTGCTGCCTCACAGCACTCGGGACCGAGGTTCAAAACTGACCTTGGATGTTGCTTGCGTGGAGTTTGCACATTCAAATATATCTGCGTGAGTTTTCACCGGGTGCTCTGGATTCCTGCCATATCCCAGAGGTGTGCAGGTTTCTTGGTTAAATGGGCCTCTGCAAATTGCCCCTTAGTGTGTAGAGAGTGAGATAACATGGAACAAATGTGAACGGGTGATCAATGGGTAATCGCTGGACTGGAGATGCTGTATCTTTCAATCAAAAAGCTAGAAGCAATGCTTGGTTCCCTGGACAATAAGAAAGGAAAAAGGGTAGGATTTGTGTAACATCTCCTGCCAACCTAATGGGAATGTGCAATAGGTGTCATAAGCCATGGAGTTGCAGAGTTAAAAGTATTTGCAGGCTGCAAAAATGGAAAGGGGAAGATGTGCCTGAAGGTGGCATCTTATTAAAAGGTTTCATCCACTGTTTTTGTGTGATAGGATGCAGGTAAGAGCAGAGGTTGGAATGAAACTGACACAGTTAATAGCCCTGTTGATGATAGAGGTCAAGGGTAAGAGATGGAAATTGCAGATAAGAAAAAATACACCTCCATAGATAGCACTGGTGTAGATGTTATCATCATCAGAACAATGATTAAAGGAGCCAGTGACAACATAATGAGTCTTTGCAGCAAGTAGCTCGGGAGCAAAAAAATGCTGAGAGCTATATTCTGCACTTTGTATCTTTCCCTTCATTCCTGCTATTGTACTTGCGTTTGGCTTGATCGCATTTATATACAGTTTATTTGATTTGATTGGATAACATGCAAAACAAAGCTTTTTGCTGTACTTCAGTCCACGTAACAATAATAATGAAGTTAAATCTAACTTACTGGATGATCTCAGCACAGGTCAAGAAAAAGAAAGAACAAATGGCAGTTTTGGTGACTATCGTGAGAGGACATTTAACCCATGTATTTGGCTGGCATGAATAGCCATGTCAACCTTTACCACATTAATGTGTAGGAAGGAACAGGAGATGCCGGTTTACACCAAAGATAGACACAACATGCAGGAGTAACTCAGCAGGACAGGCAGCATCTCTGGAGAGGAATGTGTGACGTTACGGGTCTCGGCCCAAAACGTCACCCATTCCTTCTCTCCAGAGAAGGTGCTGGTCCCGCTGAGTTACTCCGGCATTTTGTGTTTACCACATTCTTTATTGCCTTTGATCAACACAAAGATACTGACTTGAAGATTTACTATTCATTGCCAAGTTAGAACAATCTTTCTTGGCTAATCTGTGGCAGAATAGAGATTCTGATGATTTAAGCGTTTCAGCGGATGCATTCATTGGGGTCCCGTGTTCAACCCACATTTAAAACTTTTAACCATTTTAGAAGTTTTCTTTCACACATCATGGCAGGATTAATTTAATCAAATAATGCAATGTAATAGAGCTAAACCAAGCACACTTGAGGTTCTCAAAAATGCTGGAGAAACTCAGCGGGTGCAGAAGCATCTATGGAGCGAAGGAAATAGGTGACGTTTCGGGCCGAAACCCTTCTTCAGAAGAAGGGTTTTGGCCCGAAACGTCACCTATTTCCTTCGCTCCATAGATGCTGCTGCACCGGCTGAGTTTCTCCAGCATTTTTGTGCACCTTCGATTTTCCAGCATCTGCAGTTCCTTCATGAACACACTTGAGGTTCTGCCTTGTCAACTGTCCTGGAATACAAAGCCTTCCTTTTCCCATTACTAATTATCTCCTTACACTGCTTTCCCATCCTTTACCAGCCTCACCTCAAGCACAAACAAAAGCCCCTGGATAGCTTTGTGATTAATAACATATGTATATATCATTTTCCTCAATGCCAGAGAGCTAAAGACACATAATTCTCCAGATATGCTCCTGCAAGCTCACCTTGCCCACAGAACTAAATCTGCATTTTCTCCTGATTTTAAATTTATTTTTTTTAAAACACAAAATCAATCAATATCCCTTCCTTCTCATCTTTTTTACTTATTTTGCTTATATGTAATACTTCTCAGTTAGTCCCTTCAAACATGTTGTCATATTCCCAATACATATCGTGTAAACATCTCCCAACCACTTGTTCTTGAATATAGTACTGGTATCACCAAAATCAATCCTCTATTTAATAGTTTAACAAATACAACGTGTTGCTAAAGTAGGAGCAATTCCAATCCAAGTCATTCTCATCATTCTTAATCTGTTACCTTCGACATAGAGATAACCAAATTTGTTCATCTCGGACCTTGCCTACAACTGAGACTCACTACCGAGAGACGTCATCCATCCAGACTTACTTTTACCAGAACCCCAGGACAGACTGAGTAGTCTCTCACAAGGTTGAACAACCTACCTACTGCAGGAATTGCCAGGCAGAGTGTTCTACAGACCCACTCTCAATGACATTTTGAAGGCTTTTTGTTGCCAAAGGCATTAAAAAGGAATCAAATATATTCAAATAACAATGGAAAAATGTATTTAAATAGTTTAAACATAACAGATAGTTTAAAACATGAACAGTAAAACAACTCAAGCATGTAACTTTTTACACAGGTCGGCAACCCCATGCAAATGAACAAAGTTGCCATTCCTAATAGGCAGTGCCCTCCATAATGTTTGGGACAAAGACCCATCATTTATTTATTTGCCTCTGTACTCCACAATTTGAGATTTGTAATAGAAAAAAATGACATGTGGTTAAAGTGCACATTGTCAGATTTTAATAAAGGCCATTTTTAAACTGAACATTTCTGCTGAACATCTTAAGTATGCGAGTATGAGGATAGCTCCTCTCCTTGCTATTTGTTTTACTGGCTTTATGATTCATGGCTTGCTACCAGACTCAATGTAGTCTGTTCTGTTAGTGCCGGTCATTAAGGACAAAGCTGGTAAAGTAGGCAGCCTAAATAATTACAGGCCCATAGCTTTAGCCAGCATATTGCCAACGTTTTAGAAAGAGTTCTGCTGGATAGAATAAATGAGTTTGTTAACTTCACAGATAACCAGTTTGGCTTTAAAGCTAAACATGGCACTGACTTATGCATATATGCCCTAAAGGAGATTGTAAACAAATATAGAGGCAAAAACTATTAAACCTTATGTGCTTTATTGATGCTTCCAAAGCCTTTGACCATGTTAGTCACAGAAAGTTGTTTGGTAAAATGAGTCAAAGAGGGGTGCCTAAATACATTGTGAGAATTCTGGCCTACTGGTATGCCCACCAGACTATGCAAATAAAATGGGGCAATAGGGTCTCAGCCCCATTTGGGGTTAGCAATGGTGTTAGACAAGGGGGAATTTTGTCCCCAGTCCTTTTTAATCTATATATTGATGATCTGTCCAAACAATTGAAAGCCTGTAATACTGGGTGCGTGATTGGTAATATTTTAGTGAACCATATTATGTATGCAGATGATCTTGTAGTCTTTAGTCCATCTAGCGCTGGTCTCCAGCAGCTCCTTCCTATATGTTCTGTTTATGGTGTGGAACATGATATTAAATATGATGCTAGTAAGAGTGCTGTTATGATCTGTAGAACCAAAGAGGATAAATGTCTAAAATTTCCTGATTTTAAATTGTCTGACAATAATCTTAGTGTCTGTAATAAGGTAAAATATCTAGGGCATTTTATTACAGAACAAATGACAGATGATGAGGATATTTATAGGTAACGACGCATGCTGTATGTACAGGCGAATATTCTCTTGCGTAAATTTGGTGCGTGTGCAGATGTGGTGAAGATGTCACTGTTTAGAGCATACTGCACACCACTCTACACTGCGCAACTATGTCGAACTATGGAAAGACAAGTGTGCAGAGACTAAAGGTGGCATATAACGATGCCATGAGAACACTGCTAAGGAAACCTAGATGGTGTAGTGCCAGTAATATGTTTGTGGCTGCAGGAGTCAGTACTTTAGAAGCTATTCTAAGAAATCACATGTATACATTCATTTGCAGGATAAATGACTCTAAAAATGTAATTATTGTGGCCTTGTCAAATATAAGGGTTAGCACTACACGCTACGAATCCCAGCTGTGGAGACACTGGTATCATTGTCTCATTGTAGGACATTGATCATTCTTTTAATCTGGATTTTTAACTCATGTATTGTGTTTTAAAAAATATATAATTTATGATGCTTTTATAAGTGATATACTAAGATTTTATATGTACTTTATGATTTTTTTTTAAATATGCAATGCATTTTTTTGTTTAATGTAATGTTGCCACTTGTCTGGACCTCGAGTCCGTAATAAATTATCATTATTATTATACATTTTGGTTTCACCATGTAGAAATGACCGCAGTGTTTATACATAGTCCCCCCATTTCAGGGCACCATAATGTTTGGGATACAGCAATGTCATGTAAATGAAAGTAGTCATGTTTAGTATTTTGTCGCATATCCTTTGCATGCAATGACTGCTTAAAGTCTGCGATTCATGGAAATCACCATAAGCTCAAGATGGCTGCAATACAGGCCTGGCAGAGCATCACCGGAGAAGACACCCAGCATTAAGTGATGTCCATGAATCGCTATCACATCTCAAATTGTAGAGTACAGAGGCATGGGTCTTTGTCCCAAACATTATGGAGGGCACCGTGAAGCTGAGATGGTAAATATAAAGTGCATCAAGTCCCTTTCTCTATCCCATCGCCATACTACTGTGTAACTCAATGCCGTTCAGAGACAAAGCGATAGTTAGATGCATCGGCATCCAACCTTCAGTTTGGTTTGGATATCCACATCGAACAAAGTATACAGGTAGTAGTATATGCTTCCATCACACAAATAGAGTATAATGCATTTGACAAATTAGAGAACAGAGAGTGTTATGTGTATTACATACCCTCATTGGTTATGACACAATTTCAACCTAGAAAATTTTGATTTCGTTATTTTGGAAATTGACAAGCAGGAAAAAGCTATCTTGGAAAAAAAAGTAAAAGAGAAGAAAATCTGTTTTCCTGTAACCTCACACTATTAATCAAACAACATTGTCTTGAAAGAAAATAGCTGCTACTTAATCCGTGGGTGGCCATTAAAATTGACACGCAATCGCATCTATTAATACTAGTGCAATGATAATGTAATAGGCCATATTTGGTATTTTTAGCTTACAGAAACAATGATCTATTCTACATTTTCTTTGATCTCCATCCATTTTATCTCGTTTTCACACCTTACACTTCCTTATCTTTGTATCCTCTCTCCCAACTCAGTCTGAAGAAGGGTCTCACCCAAAACTTAATCCATTCCTTCTATCCAGAGATGCTGCCTGTCCTGTCTCCCGGTAGGCGGCGCGACTCTGGTCAGCAGCGGCCTCTGCAGCCCGTCCGCGTTTTTATTATTTTTTGTCTATGTTTCTATGTATTTTTTGTTGGGGTGTGTGTGTGTGGGGGGGGGGGGGGGGGTGGGGTGGGGAGGGAGGGGGCAACTTTTAAATCTCTCCCTGCACGGGAGATCCGACCTTTTCTTGTCGGGTCTACGTTGTCGTTGGGGCTGCAATGAGGTGCGGCCTCCAACAGGAAGACACCGGGGACTCTGGTGCCGACTCACCTCACCGTCACCGTCGTGGAGCTGGCCGAGTCCGGAGCGGGTGGAGCGGTGGTGGAGCGCTGCTGCTGCTGCTGATTCGGAGGCTGCAACTGCGCGTCTGCAGATGGCGGCACCGGGAGCCCGCGGGTCACTGGAGGGAGACCGCTTTTCAGGGCTCCTGCAACGGCGACTTCTCCCGCCTGAGTTGCGGGGTTGAAGAGCTCCTGGAGCGGGGCCTAACATCACCGCCCCGCGCGGCTTGGAATGGCCGCAGGACTCTGCGAGCGCACGCCGGGGGCTCTTACACCAAGACCCGGTGTGCGATCTTGCACCACCCGGCGTGTCTTTAATGGCTGCGGGACAATCGCCATCGCCAGCCGGGGGCTTTGACTTTGACATCGGGGGGGTGGGGGGGAGAGTGCAATGGAGAGATAAGTTTTTTTTTGGCCTTCCATCACAGCAATGTGATGGATGTTTATGTAAAATGTAAATTATGTTGTGTCTGGGGTCTATTTGTTTGTAATGTATGGCTGCAGAAACGGCATTTCGTTTGGACCTCAAGGGGTCCAAATGACAATTAAATTGACTATTGACTATTGACTGCTGAGTTACTCTGGCATTCTGTGTCCATCTTCGGTTCAAACCAGCATCTGCAGTTCCTTCCTATACATTATTCTTTGAGGCAACAGATACGGTGCATGGATAATGTAATGGATGGCATATACACAGCTTTCATGATCTTTAACAAGATGCTATTGAGCAAAGTTACAAGTGTACAATCAAAATGTCGCTAACCCTCAGAAACAAGGAAACAGAAGAGCAACTTCTGTGAACTTAGATATCACATTAGTCTATTCTTTCAAAATCATACCAGAGAAAGTTGTACAAATAGTAAAAATTATAAAGGGCCCAATTTCTTTTGCAATCCATTATTGCAAATTTAACACAAACATTTCAAGAGGGCCTGTATACAAAAACAGGGATGTTATGTTGAGGCTCTTTAAGGCACTGGTAAGTCCGCTTTTGGAATATTGTGAGCAATTTTGGGCACCATACGGAGGAAGGATGTGCTGGCTCTGGAGAGAATCCAGAGCAAGTTTACAAGAATTATCCCAGGAATGATCAGATTAACCTATGATGAGTGTTTGTCAACACTGTACTTGCTGGAGCTTAGAAGAATGAGGGGGGGGGGGGGGGGGGGAACCTCATTGAAACATTGAAACATACAGAATTGTGAAAGGCTTGGACTGAGTGGATGGGAAGAGGATGTTTCCACTAGTCGGAGAGTTTAGGACTAGAGGTCATAGCCTCAGAATTAAAGGAGATGAGGAGAAATGTATTGAGAGGGTGGTGAATCTGTGGAATTCTTTGCCACTGAAGGCTGTGGAGGCCAAGACAGTAGATATTTTTAAGGCAGAGATAGATAGATTCTTGATCAATACAGGTGTCAGAGGTTATGGGAAAAGGCAGGAAAATGGGGTTAGGAGGGAGAGATAGATCAGCCATGATTGAATGGCAGAGTAGTTTTGATGGGCCGAATGGCCTAATTCAACTCCCTTATGATTGACACGATAGTGTGAGGGCAAATAGGCGGCAATAGATTCCTTCCACCCACCCCCTTAAGAATAACTTTTTTCAAAATAAGGGGGTCAACCATTTAGGGCAGAGATACGAAAAGATGGTTTTCACCCTGGGAGCAGTGAATTCTCTATGCAAGAATCTGAACTGTGATTACATCAAGGCTGATTGATAAATTTCAGAAATCGAGGGATTTATGCGACGTTACAGGAATAGCACAGAGGTAAAAATAATTTATGCATCATCCTACCTAATAGCAGAGAAAACAAACACATGGCCTATTTGCTGCACTGTTCAAGAGTCAAGTGTTTGGTTGTCATATGTACCGGAACGGAACAAAGAAATGATTATTTGCTGAGGCTTTACAGGCACATTAACAGAACAAATAAATGTATAATTAATTAATATTGAAATAAATTAACAGCAAGACTTGATACCCAGGCCATAATAGTGGAATCTGAAGTGTGTGGTTCAACCTAAACAAAGTCCATAGTAGATTGAGGTAGGGTTGTGCAAAGATGTTATGGTTGTTGAAAAGTTGTTCATAAACCTGGAGGTCACAATTGTCAGCCTCCTGTACCTTTTCTCCCCCGATGATACCAACAGGATGAGTGCTTGATCAGGTTGGTGTGTGTCTTTGATGATATTAGCTGCCTGTTTCTGTAGATCCATTTGATGGTTAGGTGGTCAGTACCCCTGATGGACCGGGTAATTTCAAACACCTTCCACAGTCTTCTTCATTCTAGGGTGTTACCAAACCAGGTCATGATACACCTGGTCAGTATGCTCTCTGCCAATCTCTAAACAAATATTCAAAGATATGCACATGCAGGAACTAAGAGCTGTGAAAGTCCTATTCTAGTTTGACTCTCCAAAACACAACACCTTGTATTTACTGAATTGAACATCATTTGCCACTGCTCGATCCACTTACCTAGCTGATCATGATTCCATTTCAATTATTGCAGAAAGCGAAGATTGATAGGTTCTTGATTCTTCTCAAGGGTGTCAAAGATAGGGAGAAGGCAGGATAATGGAGTTCAGAGGAAACATAGATCAGCCATGATTGAATGGCACAGTAGACCCGATGGGGTGAATGGCCTAATTCTGTTCCAATGTCTTATGGTCTTATAAACTACTTAATTGGCTGCAATAACAGCTATTTTCGTGTTATCTACACATTTACTAACCATGCCTAGTACATTCCCAGTTCGCTTATGATAAATGACCAACAACAATGGGCCCAGAACCAGTCACTTTTACACATCATTAGTCACAGTCCCCATAGTCCAAAAAACCTACCACCATTCTCTGTTCTTACGTCAAACCAAATGTGTATAAAATCATCTGACTCTCCCTGGATAGCATGCAAACTAACCTGCCAGACTAGACTACCATGTGTAGGAAAGAACTGCAGATGCTGGTACCGGTACATATGACTCCAGCATGTTGTGTCTGCCTTCGACTAGACGACCATACAGGGCCTTGTTAAAGACCCCATTAAAGTGCGCCTAGACTATGCCCACTCATTCCCCTGCTCTCATCAATCCTCTTAGTTATTACCTCTTTAAAAAATCTCCAACAGATTTATGAGACAAATTCCGATGCAAAAAGCCAGGCTGACTATCTCTACTCAGTCCAGTGCACTTGGATCCTCTCAAAATCGCCTCCCGAAACTTACACACCGCTGATGTCAGGCTTACCAGCCTGTAGTTCCTTGTCCTGTGCTGAAATAACAGCAACCTAGCTACCTTTCACTTCACTTGATGCAAACATCTCTGCATAGTGCTTATGCAAACCATATATTTTGAATGTGCTGTGATCACATCAGTAGCCATATGTTCCTCATAATATTTAATGTTAGACATAAAAATCCCAATCTTAACCACAGGGAGTCAAGTCTGAATGGTCCCCGCACAAAATATAATCAATCTCTCTGAAGAAGCATCTCGACCCGAATGTCACCCATTCCTTGTCTCCAGAGATACCGCCTGACCCGCTGAGTTGCTCCAGCACTTTGGATTCATAAACCATCGTCTGCAGTTCCTTGTTTCTACTTCTTCCTCCTCAAGTCCACCTTTGTGCTTCATTGAACAAAGTTATAAAGTTACTGAATTATCCGTTAGCTTCTTTAAACAGAAACAGAGAAGCAAACTAAAAGGTCATTGACCAGACGTGCTAATTTCATTTATCACATCCACTGATGCTGCTCAACCATGCCCAGTATGAGCCTGTAACAGGAAAAACAGACCAGGCCAAACAAATTCTTGCAGATCAATTTGTATTGATTGGGTCTTCTGTCTGATTCTCATTGAAACATTTTTTTTTCTCACACCACCAAAAACAGCCAAAAGTAATCACCTTTGCTCACCATGAATGCCAGAGATATAATCATCACTCAAATTACAGTAAAATAAACCTTTTGTGCATTTGAGACTTAAACTGCTCCAAATACCAATTAACAATATCTGTTAATCATTTCTTCGGAATCCCATCTCTTTGGAAGCTGGCTGGCGGCATAGAATTGGTGCTTTAATTCCCTGTCACTTCCCATTCATAAAGTAAATGAAATATGATGTGGCAACATTCCTAGTGAGGTCAAAGAGTTATAATTTGAAATTCCAATTCTAAATTTTCCCTCAAAAATATCCTTGTTTTTGCTCACTCAATAATTATTTTACACAATGAAGTGGGATGGGAATGGGATGAAAAATTGCATCTTTTTTTTTTTAAACCTCTGCCCACCTGCTGGAACAGTGCAAGTGTGAATATTGACTTAGCATAGGTTAAAGCACCAAAGCCCCATGACTCAAATTGTTTCTCAGTTTCATTACCGACTTGCGCATTTGAAGAATACCCATGAGTGCAACCCTGCACCTGTGGAACCACAGTGCAGAAGGAAAATGATTAGCTGAAAACCGTGGGGAGGAAAAAGCAAGGAACTTCTTTTGCTAATAGAGAGGAAATATACATAACTAGCAAATACAAGTAACTTCAAAAATCAAAAAGTAAACTATACAATTTAATTCTAATATTTTAAAGTTCAATGCTGAACTTTAAAATATTAAAAATCTCAATGACATTATTAAATCTCATTTAGACTTTAGAGATACAGCATTGAAACAGATTCTTTGGCCTAAGACCCTGGTGACCAGTGATCACACTAGCACTATCCTACAGACTAGAGACAATAGACAATAGGTGCAGGAGTAGGCCATTCGGCCCTTCGAACCAGCACTCAATGTTGTTGTGTATTTGGGTGCTTGGAACTGACTTAAAATAACACTCAGATACGGGAGTAAACTAACATGCTTCTTAATTCCAGGACGCCACCTTGAGTCTCCCCCAGCGCATGCGTTCCCTCGCACAAGACATAACATTTGCTAATTATATCACATACATCACACTGCTCCCCCTTTAACTTGGAGGTAGGTAACACCATTTATATAATATACACCACAAATGTGATCATGGCTGATCATCCCCAATCAGTACCCCGTTCCTTCCTTCTCCCCATATCCCCTGACTCCGCTATCTTTAAGAGCCCTATCTAGCTCTCTCTTGAAAGTATCCAGAGAACCGGCCTCCATTGCCCTCCGAGGCAGAGAATTCCACAGACTCACAACTCTCTGTATGAAAAAGTACAATTTCCAGAAGCCAATTAACCAACAAAGCTGTACATCTTTGGATGTGTGGGACGAAAGTGGAGCACCCAGAGAAAATCTACGAGGTCACAGGGAGAACATATAAACTCCATACAGACAGCACTTGCAGTCATGATCGAACCCAGGTCTCTGGCGCTGTAAGGCAACAACTCTACCACTGCACCAACCAGTTATTATATCTCCTGCTAATATTGTTATACTATAGCTATTAATTAATAATTTAGGTGTACAATATTTAGTCTAGGACAAACAGACTAAATTTAGAAAGAGCAGTTGTAAGCTGTGTAGTATAGATAACAGTTGCCAACAACAGATCGGAATGTTCACAGTACGTACATAGAACAGTAGAGCATAGGAACAGACCATTCGGCCCACAATTCCCATGATGGCAAGTTAAACTAATCATCTCTGTCTGCATGTGATCCATATCCTTCCATTCCCTGCCTCTCCAAAACCTTCTTAAATGCTACTATCGTAACCGCCTCCACCACCCCTAGCCCCCACTGTGTAAACAAAAAACTCACTCTGCACATCTCCATTGAACTATCCCCCCTCTCACCTTAAACTATGCCCTCTTGTCTATGACTTTTCAACCCTAGGAAAAAGGTTCTGGCTGCCTCTCATAATACCCATGTACACTTCTATCAGGTCTGCTCGAAGCCTCCAACACTCTGGAGAAAACAAGCCAAGCCGTAGAATCAGCTCACAATTTAACATGTTGACCCCCCCCCACCACTCAAGCTGAAATTAAATCCACTGTTAAAATTAGCTAAGGATGTCAAGTGAACCTAATGTTTCCACTAGATGCATTTTGCTCCAGTTCCAGCCACTCCTCTTAGAACTGGGAACTATTATGCTGTGGCTGCTGATAGGAAAGATTTAATTCGATTGTTAGCCTGCACCTTGCTAGAAAACACATTTTTTGATGATCGCTGCAGCACATTTAGAATAAACTTCATTCTAACTCCTACGTCAGAGAGGGTTCAGAGAGGTTGTTGGTGATGAATAGAACTATCACCCAAAATAAATTATCTCTTTAAGTAAGGAAGGAATGGAAGATTTGATTGAATTCTTCACAAAAAAATGCAACAGCTATAAACTACGACCATGTTTTATTTTTAATGTGAAGGACTAGATAGAGTGGGTGTGGAGAGGATGTTTCCATTAGTGGGAGAGTCTAGGACCAAAAGGCACTGCCTGGGGTGGGAGATTGCAACCTTCACGTGGTCTGCCCTGTTTCAACAAATGCAATCAACTTGGCGTGCACAATCAAATAAGATCAAATAGAACAAGTTGTCCTACAACTTCAGGCTGTGCACGCCATACGCAAGAAGAAGGCACAGCCTCAAAATAAAGGGACGTACCTTTAGAATGGAGCTGAGGAGGAATTTCTTTGGCCAGAGGATAGTGAATTTGCGTAATTCATTGCCACAGACAGCACAGTGGCGCAATGGTATATTTGCTGCCTCAGAGCACCAGAGCCCACCCCATGGCTGGGTGAGCCAAATGGCCTAATTCTGCTCCTATGTCTTATTATCGTATGATTACAAAGTAACAATCTTACAATCGTAATTTTATCAATTGAGTATTTTCTTTTGTACCGTATGCTTATCCCAATATTGCACCCGATATTACAATTGATTCAAGATTAGGATAGCTAAGCATCATAAAAACAAGGTCCAATACCTTGGTGTACTAATGCATTGATCACACACAGAACTGATGGAATACCATGCCTACCAATAGACAACAGATAATAGGTGCAGGTACCGCAATGTGAATGAGTACAATTTAAATAAATAAGTTTATGAATTATATTTCTAAAAGAAACCTCATTAATAACAAGGCAGCCAAGTGCAAAGATGCAAGTCTTTTAGGTAATTGAATCAATGAAAATAGTCAAAGTGAATTAACAACAGCAAGAAATCGCAAAGTGACACAAAATTTCATCCTGATATTGAAGGGTACTTGCACTCACACAGCATCTGTAATTCCATCATAACTCACCAGCAACTCCATCTTACCCCTCCTCCCGTTCCCCAAAGCACTTTAGTGACAATACTTTTAAAATATAGCCAAAGGTGTAAAACAAGAAAAAGGTATGAAGCAGGGTGGTTGGGTTAAAGGAGTGGAAACCATAGTCCCAGGGGAAGAAGTTCATATCCTATCCTGGGAGCTAGGGAATTTGAAATACAACTAATTAAAAAAACTTGAATTAACAATGTCAGCTCAAGTTGAAGAATCATAAACCACCAGATAGTCATAAACCCTGCGGAGTTCATGAACATCCTCTGGTGTCGTCATTGGATGGATGGGGTGGGAGATTGCAACCTTCACGTGGTCTGCCCTGTTTCAACGAATGCAATCAACCCGGCGTGCATAATCAAATAGAACAAGTTGTCCTGCAACTTTAGGATGTGCACGCCATACGCAAGAAGAAGATTGGATTGATAATGTTCAATTGCATTGGCAAGCATGGAGTCACAACTGATTTCCTTGCAATAAGGAACCAGATGTACTGATGTTTAGATCTATGTGCAAGAGTCACGACGCACAGAAAACCTCCCATAACCTGTAGAAGACTACAGGTGTAGAATAAAGGAGAGGTTCACCAACAGTAACATGTTAAAAGAAAACACTAGTATTGAAGAAATTAATAGACAATAGTTGCAGGAGTAGGCCATTCAGCCCTTCGAGCCAGCACCGCCATTCAATGTGATCATGGCTGATCATCCCCAATCAGTACCCCATTCCTGCCTTCTCCCCATATCCCCCGACTCCTCTATTTTTAAACCCTATCTAGCTCTCTCTTGAAAGCATCCAGAGAACCGGCCTCCGAGGGGAATGAAGTACAATAAATTCTCAGGTCCTGATGACTTGTATTCCAGGTTTTTTTTTTTTTTGGTTTTTTTATAATGGTAGCAGTTAAGGAAATAGTAAAAGCAATATTACTCCCCTCCAAAATACGATAGATTTAGAACAGTTCCCACAGGTTGAAAGGAAGAAAATATATTCCACCATCAAAGGAGAGAGGGTGAAAGGATTGATAATTCAATGGATATTTTTAAAGGTGGAGATTGACAGATTATTGATTAGCAAGGGGGCAAAAACTGGAGGATGGATTGAGAGAGAAAAATATATCTGCCATGATTGAATGGTGGAGTAGTCTTGATGGGTCTAATTCTGCTTCTAGAATTTCTGAACTTATGAAAACAGAACTGTGAATTAGATAACTTTACATTAGTAATAGTGGCTCCTGGTCACTCCCATAGCTTTGCAAATTATTTCCTCACCATCTATTTATCAAATTTCCTTGAAGCCACAATGGAATCTGCAGGCCACGCGTTTACATTCCAAGCATCATTCCGATTTCTCCTTAGTTTTAGTTTATATCCGTGACCTCTATTTCCCCATTCCTCCACCAACAGGTTCCCACTATCCACTGATTTCAGACCTTTCGTTTTCTGTGATTTTATTAAATCTTCCTTGATATTTCTCCAAGGAAAAACAGTTCTAGTCTCTCTAAACTATCCCTGTAACTGTAATCTCTTCTCATAAGAACCATTCTGTTCTGGACCCTTTACAAATGCTTCTACATCCTTACGAGGCGGCCATAAATGAACACAATATTCCAGACCAATGTTTTATAAAAGTTCAGCATGACTTCCCTTTTGTATGTTCAAGAAGGAACTGCAGATGCAGAAAATTGAAGTTAGACAAAATTGCTGGAAAAACTCAACGGGTGAGGCAGCATCTATGGAGCGAAGGAAATAGGCAACGTTTCGGGCCGAAACCCTTCCTCAGACTTTTGTCTACCTTCCCTTTAGTATTCAATGCCTGTTAAGAACCTAGAATTCTGTTTGTCTTATTAACTTTTTCAACCGGCGTTGCTTGTGCACTGGCATTCACAAATCTCTCTGCTCCCACACCCATTTTACAACCGAATCCTCATCCTATATTTCCTCTTCCTTGCCTCACTTTTTCCCACAATAAACGTCATCTACCGCATGCCTGCCATTCCATCGGCATATTTCTATCCTACTGCCCTTTATCCATTTCACAAAACTGACGGCATGTCTTCTGTCCTCCGCAAAATAAATAATTGTGGAGACACAAACACAAGAGACTACACATGCTGGAATCATGAGCAAAAAAAACACTGCAGGAACTCTGCGAGACCGGGAAAACATCTGGGAGGGAAATAAACAATGACTTTTTAGGACACAAAGCTCTGGAGTAACAAAGAGGGGCATAAAACATCTATAGAGAACATGGATGGGTGACGATTTGGGTCAGGACCTTTCTTCAGTCTTCCGACCACAATGTTTACACCAGACATGCCAAATTAAAATGATCTCATTTGTATGTACATAGTTTATTATCGTGTGTATTGAGGCACAGGAAAGTTTTGTTGCCTGCTATCCAGTAAAGTCCGACTAAAGTTAGTCCAACAACATCCACATCCCTCTATTCCTTGCACTTCCAATGTGCCTATCTGAGCTTTTTAATCACCACTATCATACCTGCCTGCATCACCACCCCTGGCAATGACCTCGGTGTAAAAAAAAACATGCCCCGCACATCTCTATTAAACTTTCCCCTTCTCGCCATTGCTTTGCCCTCTTGTTTTGGACATTTGTCTAGTCTCCCTCTCCCCTGACTCAGTCTGAAGAAGGGTCTCGACCCAAAACGTCACCCATTCGTTCCCTCCAGAGATGTTGCCTGTTCTCCAGCATTTTGTGTCTACCTTTGGACATTTCCACCCAAGGGAAAAAGATTCTGACTACCCTATAGAAACATAGAAAATAGGTGCAGGAGTAGGCCATTCGGCCCTTCGAGCCTGCACCGCCATTCGATATGATCATGGCTGATCATCCAACTCAGTATCCCATCCCTGCCTTCTCTCCATACCCCCTGATCCCTTTAGCCACATCTAACTCCACCATCTTAAATATAGCCAATGAACTGGCCTCAACTAGAATTCCACAGATTCACCACTCTCTGTGTAAAAAAATGATTTTCTCATCTTGGTCCTAAAAGACTTCCCTCTTATCCTTAAACTGTGACCCCCTAGTTCTGGACTTCTCCAACACCGGGAATAATCTTCCTGCATCTAGCCTGTCCAACCCCTTAAGAATTTTGTAAGTTTCTATAAGATCCCCCCTCAATCTTCTAAATTCTAGCGTGTACAAGCTACCTATATAATTTTATATACTTCTATCATCTGCCTCAACCCCAACGTTCCAGAGTGAACGATCCGTTCATCTGATCTCTCCTTTTAGCTGAAACCCAGGCAGCATTTTCTGATAAATCTCCTCTGCACCCTCTCCAAAGCCTCCACATCCTTTCTTTAACGGGGATACCAGAACTGCACCAATATTCCAAATGCTTCCTTCAATTCCCTCCGTAGATGGTGCCTGACGTCCCATCTGCAGATAGACACAAAATGCTGGAGTAACTCAGCAGGACAGGCAGTATCTCTGGAGAGAAAGAAAGGGTGACGTTTTGGGTTGAGACCCTTCTTCAGACCGAGTCAGAGGAGAGGGAGACTAGACAAATGGAAAGGTGAGGTGTGAAAACAAAAGAACAGAGCAGACAATGTATCTAGGAATGATTCATTGTTAGCCGAGGGTGAGGTGACAACGAGGCATACAAACTATAACATTTAATCAGGACAGTGAAACTTCCTCCAACAGTGTGGTTTTTATTTTTGCTGAAAATTGTGGCTTGCACTTTCAACACTCAATCATTTATATAGATGAATAAAAACAATGGAATCACCACCACTGATAACAAGTCAAAGGCAACCCACCACGATTAGCATCCTATAGTCAAGCTATTTTTGGATCCAGTTGGCCAATACAACTCTGATCCCATGTGGACCAGCCTGCCAAGCAAGACCTTGTCAGAAGACTTACTAAAAGTCTACGTATATCATCACCAGTTTTCATTAATTTAGAAGGCAAAGAGAGGATTCCTTTAGTTCTGGAGGTCATGGCCACAAAGATCAATGTTAGAGCCCCAGCTGTTCACAATCTATTTCAATAATGCGAGGGAATATATTCAGATTTGCCAATAACGTGAAGCTGGACGGCAGAGTGAGCTGAAAGAATGCAGAGCAGCTTAAGGAGGGAATTTGCTGTAATCTATAACCAAAGGATACCAAGACACTTGGAACGGATAAGGCAGAACAGTGGATTTAAGACTAAATTTGATGAAGGCAAATTGGTTCATGTGACCTTTCAGATGATGCACATAGGTTATTAAAAAAAAACATTAAAGTGTACAGTACAACTGGTGTAGATTGAGAATTGGTAGGCAGATAGAAAACTGTGGGAATAAATAGGTATTTTTCAGGTTGAGAGAATGTGACTAGCAGGGTGTCAAATGTACAAGTGCTGAGGCACCAGCTGTTCACAAAGAGATGGAAAGAATCAGAATAGTGATTATTTAAATTATGAAAGAGTGAAAGTGACTTTTTTTTTACAAATCATTGGAACTTAACATTCAGCTTCAGCAAGCAGTAAGGCACACAATATGTTGCCCTTTACAGCAACACATTTTGGTTACATGAGCAGAAAGACATTTTGCTCTAATTACAGTAGGTGTGCCCTGGTGAAACCACTTCTGGAACATTTGGTAGAAATCTGGTTTTTCAGAGGTAGAGGGTGTGCAGTGAAGATTTACCAGACTTACTCTATGAACGGTGAGCTTGTCATACAAGGTGAGTTTAGGCTGTACTCTTGAATTTAGATGAATGAGTGGCAATCTCTTTGCATACAAAATTCTTGCAGGTTTGCCAAGAATTGCTCTTTCTCACAGTCTGGGTGTCTAGAATCAGGGGTCACAGTCTCAATAGACAATAGGTGCAGGAGTAGGCCATTTGGCCCTTCAAGCCAGCACCGCCATTCAATGTGATCATGGCTGATCATCCCCAATCAGTACCCCGTTCCTGCCTTCTCCCCATATCCCCTGATTCCGCTATTTCTAAGAGCACTATCTAGCTCTCTCTTGAAAGTATCCAGAGAACCTGCCACCACCGCCCTCTGAGGCAGAGAATTCCACACTCACCACTCTCTGTGAGAATCCTTGTCTCCATTCTAAATGGCTTACTCCTTATTCTTAAACTGTGGCCCCTGGTTCTGGACTCCCCCCAATATCGGGAACATGTTTCCTGCCTCTAGCGTATCCAAGCCCTTAACAATCTTATATGTTTCAATGTCTCAAAATAAGTAGTCAGTTACTTGGGTCTGAGATACATTTCTTCACATGGTGGGAAATGAATCTTTCGAGTTCCTCAAAATTTTAAATGTTCCATACCTCAAATATTATGGCTTCAGTCCTGCCCCAATGTTCAAGCGCTAATACAAAATATTAGGTAACATTGCTGAAAAAAATGACTGTTTGTGGAAATATACTGTAATTAAACAATAGAAAAAAACAATTAACCTAGATGCAAGTAAAACTGCACAAATATCTGACATGAGATCGTAATAAAATGAACCAGAATGAGATTCATAAAACGTCAAATTAAAAAACGTTTCTACATACAGAAACCATTCCAGTCATGTGGAGATGAAGATGCTAAGAATACATTTGCATTCTGCATCCACAACACAACAGAGCAAGATATCATGCAAACTTATCCACTAACTTCAAACTCGCACAAGACTGCACCAACCCCTTCAGTGTAAACACAAGTCCCTAGGTTTAATTAAATTGAATTAAGATACTATTTCAAAGTTCATTCTGCACGTCACGACTCTTATGTATACAAATACAATGCAGTTTTTCTATTGCTTGGACATGCCGGAAACATGTTCCCGATGTTGGGGGAATCTAGAACCAGGGGCCACAGTTTAAGAATAAGGAGTAAGCCATTTAGAACGGAAACGAGGAAACACTTTTTCTCACAGAGCATGGCGAGTCTGTGGAATTCTCTGCCTCAGAGGCCGGTTCTCTGGATACTTTCAAGAGAGAGCTAGATAGGGTTCTTAAAGATAGCGGAGTCAGGGGATATGGGGAGAAGGCAGGAATGGGGTACTGATTGGGGATGATCAGCCATGATCACATTGAATGGCGTTGCTGGCTCAAAGGGCCGAATGGCCTACTTCTGCACCCATTGTCTATTGTCTAAACACCACCCTCCCCACAAACCTGTAGTGTTTCTTTTGTAGAAATATAAGAAAAAAATTAAAAATTATGGGGTAGGCCATTTACGACTGAGATGAGGAAAACCCTTTTCATCCAAAAAGTTGTGAATAGACAATAGGTACAAGAGTAGGCCATTCGGCCCATCGAGCTCTGTGGAATTCTCTGCCAGACGGCAGTGGGGGCCAATTCACTGCATGTTTTCAAGAGAGTTAGATTTAGCTCTTAGGGCTAACGGAATGAAGGGATATGAGAAGAAAGCAGGGACTGGGGTACTGATTTTTGGACGAGCAGCCATGTTCATACCACTTTTAATTTCTGTTTGTGGTGTACAAGTTTCTTGTCAGCACCCAGAAGCAGTTTTAAATGTCATCACAGTCCATTAGATTAAATGACAGGAGATTTATGGCAACATTAAAGATCCATTGGCAGGTGTAAAGATAGAAGTCTTTACTGTTTCAAGGACAACATCAACCAAGCTGGAAAATAGTTAACTTGACTTCTTGCTTTGCAAATGCTGATTTATTTGTTGCACAATATTATTTTTTAAATTTTCAGTATCTGAAATTCTCATTTGGATAGATACCGAGATACGTTATGAGGAATACCAGTCCAATTCTGCTGAAAGAGGCTCAAAAGTATTTTTTAAAATCCTAAACAAAAACAAAACATCTACACACTAAAAAAGATGGCATGAAGAAAATAAAATGGAAACACCCACTACTCCATACTCCCAAGAAAAAGTGAAAGTCATTTCACAGCTGTTTGTCAACAAATCAGTGCAAGTCTCCTCTTAAATCCAGTCTACACTAGTTTTTCTTTAGAAAATAAAAAAATTGCCAAAAGACCAAAAGGAAACAGTTTGAAAGACTGCAGATCATACACACACACACACACACACAATAACTTTTGGAGAGTACTTTGTGTGGGATCAGTGTCCTGTTGTTCCTGTGTAAGGAGCCAGGCGCTGTGTTGATCCCACCACCTAACAGCCATATGCCCTGCTTTCATTGGTCATTGGAAGTGGAGTAGGTCCTGCGATTAGGCTGTGCTCTGGGAGCACTGCATGTTTTGCACATATATATATATATATTGTGTGAGTGTGAGAGAAAGGTGTGTGTGTGTGTATATATCATATGTCTGTGTGTGATGTCTGTATGTGGGAGAGAGGGAGACAGTTCTACACTATGTATCTTCCCCTTTGCTCTATTGTACTTGAGTTTGACTTGATTGTATCAGTTGATTGTATGTTTAGTATTGTCTGATCTGTTTGGATGGTATTGAAAACAAAGCTTGCCACTGTACCTCGGTACATGTGACAACAATAAACACAAACTTGGTCCACGTTTGCATGGAAGACAGACACAAAGTGCTGGAGTAACTCAGCAGAATAGGCAGCATCTCTGGAGAGAAGGGTGAAACGAGACACTTCTGTCTGGCCTGCTGAGTTACTTCAGCATTTTGTGTGTCTTCTGTGTAAACCAGCACCTGTAGGTCCTTCTTACATATATAATGTTTGCATTGGCTTGGCCGGGGAGAGGGGGGGGGGGAAGAGGGGGGGGGGGGGGGGGGGGAAAAGGAAATGGGGGGGGAAGGGGGGGGGGGGGGGGGGGGAGGGGGGGGGGGGGGGGGGGGGGGGGAGGGGGGGGGGGGGGGGGGGGGGGGGAAGGGGGGAGGGGGGGGGGAGGGGAAAGGGGGGGGGGAGGGGAGGAAAGGAGGAAGAGGAAGAGGGGGAGAAGGGGAAGATGGGGGGGAAGGGGAAGATGGGGGGGGGAGGGGAAGATGGGGGGGAAGGGGAAGAGGGGGGGGGAAGAGGGGAAGATGGGGGGAAGGGGGAAGGAAGAGAAGAGGGGGAAGGGGAAGAGGGAAGGGGAAGGGGGGGGGGGGGGAAGATGGGGGGGGAAGAGAGGGGGGGGGAGAGAAGAGAGGGGGGGGGGGAAGAAGGGGGGGGAGAGAAGAGGGGGGAAGGGCGGGAGAAGAGAAGAAAAGGGGGGGGGAGAAGAAGAGGGGGGGAAGAGAAGAGGGGGGGGGAAGAGAAGAGGGGGAAGAGAAGGAGGGGAAGAGAAGAGGGGGGAAGAGAAGAGGGGGGAAGAGAAGAGGGGGGGGGAGAGAAGAGCAGAGGAGGGGGGGAGAGAAGAGGGGGAAGGAAGAGGGGGGAAGGAAAGGGGAAGGGGGGGAAGAGAAGAGGGGGGAAGAAGGGGGGGGAGAAGAGGGGGGGGAAGAGAAGGGAGGGGGGAGGAGGAAGAGGGGGAAGAGGGGGGGAAGAGGGCGGGGGGGAAGAGGGGGGGAGGAGGGGGGGAAGAGAGGGGGGGGGGGGGAAGAGGGGGGGGAAGAGGGGGGGGGAGAGGGGGGGGAGGAGGGGGGGGGTGGGGGGGGAGCGGGGAAGGGGGGGGGGTTACAGGAACCAGGGAGGGGAGGGGGAAGGAGGGGGGGGAGGGGGAAGGAGGAAGGGGGGGTAGAAACTGGGAGATGGCGCACACACGCACGCCGGCGAGTTTGTTTGGAGACCACATACGCTTGCTTGTTTGGGACATTTCCCGGCCAAGTCTGTCGGCGGGGCACTCACTCACTCACTCACTCACTCACTCACCGTCGTTGTGGTCTTTGGGCCAGAGGTAGAAAGTGGCCGGGATGACGAGAAGTCCCACGAACGACGTGAGGAAATAAAAGGAGGTGTTGCCGCTGTCGTCGTACTGGAACTGCTGGCCGGCCATTGCGGGTTTGTCTCGCTTCCTCCCTTGTGTCTGTGTGTGTGTGTGAGTGTGAGAGAGCGACTGACTATCTCCTCATCCACGCTGCTGGCGCCGCCGCCGCTTCAGGCCTCTCTCTCTCTCTCTCCCTCCGATCCCCGGCCTGGCCCAGCACCACAGACGTGGCACTGCGCACGCGCACCGCCCCCCCCCACACACACACACACACGGCAGCGCGCGCGGGGTCGGGGGGGGGTCGGGATCGCGCGCGCACGCACGCACGCACTCGCCGGCAACGTCAAACTACGCGGGAGCGAGCACGCTCCGTCCAAAGGCGGGCTCTTCGGGATCAAAGATCCTATAGCGGAGCAAGATAGGCCTCTCCTGCGAAATGCAACGGGCTGACGTATAGTACACTACGGAGGGGATCCTGGGCATTTTGCCCCGGCCATTTTAGTAACCTGACCGACCCGACTCGCAGTGTAATCAACGTTGCCGGGGAACAGTTTGTGTGAGTGATATTGCGTTAGATTTATAGAATAGTTTCTTTATTGTCATTGTAACATGAACCATGTACAACGAAATTTAAAAATGTCAGCCAGTCAGTGCACCATTCAAACATTTCTAAAAGCTAACGATACATACAAGGTAAAATATTAAAAGATAAACAACTAAATAAATATCACGAAAATAGCACGCATAAACACCCAACCCTCCATCCTTCTGTCGATTTCACAGTGTACCACAGTCCCTTAGTATGTATCGCCCCTGCGTTCCTTGGCGGCTACATTTAGTGCTTTTATAGCAGTGGGGTAAAAACTGTTTTTTAGTCTGTTCGTCCTTGTCCTTGTAGATCTGTACCGTCTGCCTGACGGCAACAGTTCAAACAGGGAGTGTCCGGGGTGGGAAATGTCCTTTATGATGCTCTGGGATTTCTGTTGGTTCATAATTCTGTTAGTTCATAATTCTGTTCATTCTTGTTAAAGAATAAAATGTTTATAAACACACATACATTAATGTGATTATGTATATAATCATATAACACACACAATTATATCTCTGCTATAAGATCTTTGCTGGGGATGTTCTTGGTTCTTGGTTTCTTGGTCCTCCAAAATATTCCAAATTGGAATTTAAACTGGAGGTGCTGGAGGGAGGACTTAAACCAGAAAAGGGTTTTTGGGGAAGAAAGAGCTACCTTAAATTTAGTTGCATCTGGTTATAAAATAATTAAATTATAATAAGTTAAATTAAAAAAAAAATTAAAATGATGAGAGGGATAGACAGAGTTGACGTGGATAAGCTTTTTCCATTGAGAGTAGGGAAGATTCAAACAAGAGGACATGATTTGAGAATTAAGGGACAGAAGTTCAGGGGTAACATGAGGGGGAACTTCTTTACTCAGAGAGTGGTAGCGGTGTGGAATGAGCTTCCAGTGGAAGTGGTGGAGGCAGGTTCGATTTTATCATTTAGAAATAAATTGGTATATGGTAGGTATATGGACGGGAAAGGAATGGAGGGTTATGCCCCTGTCCCACTTAGGAAACCTGAACGGAAACCTCTGGAGACTTTGCGCCCCACCCAAGGTTTCAATGCGGTTCCCGGAGGTTGCAGGTAGTGGAAGCAGGTAGGGAAACTGACAAAAATCTCCGGGAACTTCACGGAAACCTTGGGTGGGGCAAAGTCTCCAGAGGTTTCCGTTCAGGTTTCCTAAGTGGGACAGGGGCATTATGTTCTGAGTGCAGGTGGATGGGACTAGGTGAGAGTAAGTGTTCGGCACAGACTAGAAGGGCCGAGATGGCCTGTTTCCGTGCTGTAATTGTTATATGCTTATATATGGTTGGGTAACTATGATAGGGTGAAGACTATTCCATGCTTTAATTGTGCGGGGGGAGAATGAATTGCTGTACACATCTGTATTGGTAGCTGGTACCTCAAATTGGATCGAATGCCCTCGTCTGCTCCTAATTAGAAGGTGGGGGGGAATCACGTGGTTGCTTCCGAAGAGCGCGGTTGGAGGAGGGGAGGGACGTCGGTCACCCTTGGTGCTGACGGTTGGTCACGTGGGGAGGGGGAGGGAGGTGGTCACGTGGGGTGGGTCTAGCCGGAGGGGGGGTCACGTGGCAGGGCTGCCAACTCTCACGCATTGAGTGTGAGAATCACGCGTTTCGCCAAATTCTCACACTCTCACGCTAATCACAAATTTCTCACACTCTGGATTTGGAAGGAGTAGGATGCGGACCCACAGTCCCGTTTATATCAATGGGTCGATGGTTGAAAGGGTCAAAAGCTTCAAATTCCTGGGCGTGCACATCTCTGAAGATCTTTCCTGGTCCGAGAACACTAATGCAATTATCAAGAAATCTCATCAGCGCCTCTACTTCCTGAGAAGATTACGGAGAGTCGGTTTGTCAAGGTGGACACTCTCTAACTTCTACAGGTGCACAGTAGAGAGCATGCAGACTGGTTGCATCGTGGCTTGGTTCGGCAATTTGAGCGCCCTGGAGAGGAAAAGACTACAAAAAGTAGTAAATACTGCCCAGACCATAATCGGCTCTGATCTTCCTTCCATCGAGTAGATTTATCGCAGTCGCTGCCTCAAAAAGGCTGGCAGTATCATCAAAGACCCACACCATCCTGGCCACACACTCATCTCCCTGCTACCTTCAGGTAGAAGGTACAGGAGCCTGAAGACTGCAACGACCAGGTTCAGGTTTAGCTACTTACCCACAGCCATCAGGCTATTAAACCTGGCTCAGACAAAACTCTGATCATTAATAACCCATTATCTGTTATTTGAACTTTATCAGTTTATTTATTCATGTGTGTATATAATGGCATATAATGGCATATGGACACACTGATCTGTTTTGTAGTAAAGGCCTACTATGTTCTGTGTGCTGAATCAAAGCAAGAATGTCATTGTCCTATCAGGGACACATGACAATAAACTCACTTGAACTTGAACTCACTTGAACTTGAACTTGAGAAATTCTGTGATCAACAAGAATAAAACCAATATCAATTGCATGGGCCGCAGGTGTTAGAGAGCCGGGGCTGAAGGAGGGATGGAAGCAGAAGCAGCGGCAGGGACAGATGCGGACGGGGAGCCGTGGCTGGCGAGTGTTTGCTGCTTGGCGAGTGTTTGCCGGGCTGACGAGTCGCTTGCTGCAGCTCTGGCCATGGAGCAGCCTCAGTGCAAGAGTCCCGGGCCGTCGGAAGCGTTGCGCCGCTGCCGTGAGAGTCTCTATGCCGAATTTGCCCAGGTGACCAGCATGGATCAGGCTGCGGCTCAGTGCATCCTGGAGGACAACCAGTGGCTGCTGGAAGTAAGTACCAAGCACTGGGTAGAAACGGTGGAAAATGGTGGCCTTCAAATGGGGGTGGATGGAGAAAACATCCTGCATGCCTGCTTTATTTTCATTTACTGTAACTGCAGGAAAAATGTTCCCGATGTTGGGGGAGTTCAGAACCGGGGGTCACAGTTTAAGAATAAAGGGTAGGCCAGTTAGGACTGAGATGAGAACAAACTTTCTTCACGCAGAGAGTTGTGAACCTGTGGAATTCTCTGCCACAGAAGGCAGTGGAGGCCAATTCAATAGACAATAGGTGCAGGAGTAGGCCATTCGGCCCTTCGAGCCAGAATCAAGAGAATCAAGAATCAAGAGACATTTATTGTCACATGCACCTATTGGTACAGTGAAATTTGGGGTCACCATACAGCCATACGAATAAAAAATGAACACAACACACGATAGACTTAAGTCCCAGTGCGGTTTAAACAGCCGCGGGACTTACCATCGCACGCTGGGGGCTTTAACATCGGGAGCCCCAGTTCGCCTCAACGTTGCAGTTGGACTGCTGGACCGCGGGGGAAGAACAAGGGAAGAGATAAGACTTTTTCCTTCCATCACAGTGAGGAGGTGTTGGAGTTGGAGATGTCTGTGTTAAGTGAGGGTCCTGTTTTTTTTTGTAATTGTTAAGACTGTAGAAAATGCAACTTCCTTCAAACCAAGCTGTTTGAATGACAATAAAAGGCATTCTATTCTACATATAGGATGTCAGGACTTTCATATGAAGAAAGAATATGTACTCGCTAGAATTTAGTTAATTGAGGGGGGATCTTATAGAAACTTACAAAATTCTTAAGGGGTTGGACAGGCTAGATGCAGGAAGATTGTTCCAGATGTTGGGGAAGTCCAGGACAAGGGGTCACAGTTTAAGGATAAGGGTCCTTTAGGACCGAGATGAGAAAAACATTTTTCACACAAAGAGGGGTAAATCTCTGGAACTTTCTGCCACAGAAGGTAGTTGAGGCAAGTTAATTGGCTATATTTAAGAGGGAGTTAGATGTAGCCCTTGTGGCTAAAGGGATCAGGGGTATGGAGAGAAGGCAGGTACGGGATACTGAGTTGGATGATCAGCCATGATCATATTGAATGGCGGTGCAGGCTCGAAGGGCCGAATGGCCTACTCCTGCACCTGTTTTCTATGTTTCTATATCTCTACATCATCGTGTATATCCCTCATTCACCTTTCCCATGACTTTCAGTCTGAAGAAGGGCCTCAACCCTAAATGTCGCCCATTGCTTCTCTCCAGCGATGCTGCCTGTCCCACTGAGTTACCCCAGCATTTTGTGTCTATCCCTTATGTTTCTGTACACTGTGGACAGCTCGATTGGAATCATGCATTGTCTTTCCGCTGATTGGATAACAAGCAACAAAAGCGTGTCACCACCTCGGTGGGGTGGGAGATTGCAACCCACACGTGGTCCGCCCTGCTCCAACGACTGCAATCAACCCGGCGTGCACAATCAAATAAGATCAAATAGAACAAGTTGTCCGACAACTTTAGGCTGTGCACGCCATAGGCAAGAAGAAGAAGACTACCTCGGTACATGTGACAATAAACTAAACTGAACGTTAACTGAGAACAATGACATTTTTACTTTAGTTTTACAGGCCCATTAATGAAATAACAAATAAATCTACAATGATCAATAATACAATAAATTATCAGTAATACTAGGTACCCAGACCATAATAGTGCAAACTGAAGTAGGAGGTGCAACCTATACAAAGTCCATAGTATGTTGTTGTTGAAGTGGGGCGTGGTTAGGGTTGGGCAGTATTGTTCAAGAGCCTGCTGGTTGATGGAAAGATGCTGGTCTTGAATCCCAATGTCAAAGTTCTCAGGTTTGCATACCTTCTTCCTGATGGTTGTTTAAGAAAGAACTGCAGATGCTGGAAAAATCGAAGGTAGACTAAAATACTGGAGAAATGCTGGACGTTTACACCCCAGCGGGATGAACTTTGACTTCTCCAATTTCAGGTAGTCCTTGCTTTCTCCCTCCTTCCCCTCCCTTTCCCAGCTCTCCCTCAGCCTACTGTCTCCGCCCGCCTCTTCCTGTCCCACCCCCACATCAGTCTGAAGAAGGGCCTAGACTCGAAACGTCACCTATTCCTTCGCTCAGTAGATGCTGCCTCACCCGCTGAGTTTCTCCAGCATTTTTGCATACCTTCTCCCTGATGGTAACAGCGAGGCGAGAGTGTACCAGGGTTGTGTGGGTCTTGAGTGATATTAGCTGCCTTTTGTGGTGGAGCATACTGTTGGTCCCTTTGATGGTAGGAAGTTCAATACCCATGATAGATGAGGCAGCGTCTCCCACTTTCTGCAGCCTCCTTCATTCTTGGCGTTCAAGTTACCAAAGCAGAATGTGATAATGGTCTCTACATATCAGTGTGGTCTCTACCAGACATTTGAAAGGGTATTCGTCAACATACCAAATCTCCAAAATCTTCAAAGGAAGTGGAGGCATCGATGATTATTATCTGAATGGTGGCCGATTAGGAAAAGGGGAGATGCAACGAGACCTGAGTGTCATGGTACACCAGTCATTGAAAGTAGGCATGCAGGTGCAGCAGGCAGTGAAGAAGGCAAATGGTATGTTAGCATTCATAGCAAAAGGATTTGAGTATAGGAGCAGGGAGGTTCTACTGCAGTTGTACAGGGCCTTGTTGAGACCACACCTGGAGTATTGCGTACAGTTTTGGTCTCCTAATCTGAGGAAAGACATTCTTGCCGTTGAGGGAGTGCAGAGAAGGTTCACCAGACTGATTCCTGGGATGTCAGGACTTTCATATGAAGAAAGACTGGATAGATTCAGCTTGTACTCGCTAGAATTTAGAAGATTGAGTGGGATCTTATAGAAACTTACAAAATTCTTAAGGGGTTGGACAGGCTAGATGCAGGAAGATTGTTCCCGATGTTGGGGAAGTCCAGAACAAGGGGTCACAGTTTAAGGATAGGGAGGAAATCGTTTTGGACCGAGATGAGAAAAACATTTTTCACACAGAGAGTGGTGAATCTGTGGAATTGTCTGTCACAGAAGGTAGTTGAGGCCAGTTCATTGGCTATATTTAAGAGGGAGTTAGATATGGCCCTTGTGGCTAAAGGTATCAGGGGGTAATAACAATAATAATAATAATATATTTTATTGTCATTGCACATCAGTGCAACGAGATTTAGTATGCAGCTCCAACCGATGAAAAAGAAAAGTAAAATAAATAAATAAGCTGTGTGTCGTGACCATCCGAGGGAGACAGTCCAGGGGGGGGGGGGGGCACTCAGCAGGGCCGGTTCAGAGTCGCTATAGCTCTGGGAATAAAGCTGTTTCTGGGTCTGGAGGTTCGGGCATAGAAGGCCTTGTAACGTCTGCCGGAGGGAAGTAGTTCGAACAGTCCATTACAAGGGTGTGAGGAGTCTTTATGGATGCTGACGGCCTTCCTGAGGCACCGTGTGTGGTAGATGCCCTCCAAGGCTGGTAGCTGTGTCCCAATGATCCTCTGCGCTCTGTGGACGACGCGCTGAAGAGCTCTCCTCTCCGCCTCCGTGCAGCTGAGATACCACACAGAGATGCCATACGTTAATATGCTCTCTGTGGTGCAGCGGTAGAACGTTGTCAGCAGCTGTTGGGGCAGACCAGTCTTTTTTAATGTCCTCAGGAAGAACAGTCGTTGCTGTGCCTTCTTGACCAGCGCAGCGGTGTTGGTGGACCATGTGAGGTCCTCTGAAATGTGAGTGCCCAGAAACTTAAAGCTGGACACTCTCTCCACACTGTCCCCGTAGATGGAGATTGGGGCGTATTCTCCATTATGGGACCTCCTGAAGTCAATAATCAGCTCCTTGGTCTTGGAGGTGTTTAGTGACAAGTTGTTACGTGTGCACCAGTCCGCCAGGTTCTGCACCTCCGCTCTGTATTTTGTTTCATCACCATTGGTGATCAGCCCAATCACTGTTGTGTTACCTGCAAACTTCACGATGGTGTTGGTGTCGAATGCAGGAACACAGTCATGAGTGAAGAAGGAGTAGAGCATGGGGCTTAGTACACAGACCTGTGGTGTGCCGGTGCTCAGGGTGATAGTGGAGGACAGGTGCTGGCCCAGTCTCACTGCCTGCGGTCGCTCCGTCAGAAAGTTCAGGATCCAATCGCATATCGGCGAGCTGAGGCCTAGCTGGTGGAGTTTGGTGGTGAGCTTGGTGGGGATGACCGTATTGAATGCAGAGCTATAGTCAACGAAGGTAGTAGAGAAGGCAGGTACAGGATACTGAGTTGGATGATCAGCCATGATCATATTGAATGGCGGTGCAGGCTCGAAGGGCCGAATGGCCTACTGCTGCACCTATTTTCTATGTTTCTATGAGTTTTCTTTCTGATTGCAGCAATGAACTGAGCACAGGAAAGATCATATAACTCAGGGTACAACAATAGAACCCGCTTGTAAAGTCAGCTGGACATTATTTCTCTTTCATGCCTGAATTCAAATCTGCTTCTCGGTTTTCTGGAAGGGAGCCTAAATTGCATTTTCAAATAAAAAGAATTAACTTCCTTCATTTTACAGCTAGCATGTGCTGGCATAGAATAATAAGTACATCAAGTTCTACCATCAGAAACTAATCTCACATAACTAGCTTTGTAAGACAGGATCATGGACTATTTTAGATTCTACTGTAGCTCCAGGCCATTTTAACTTGTATTTAAATCCCGGCTGCTTCGTAAATGCTAATTTCCTCTTCATTATTTTTTATTAATGCTGCCACCAGGCAGCTATGGAATAATTTCATTCTATTGTGTCTTCATGCTAACATTTTTCAGCAATATTGTCAATCGCTATATTGTCCAGTTCTGAGAAACATATCCTTGACAGGGTCTGAAGAACAGTCTCGACCCGAAATGTCACCTCTTTCTTTTCATCAGAGATGCTGTCTGACCTGCTGAGTTACTTCAGCTTGTTGTGTCTATCCTTGACATACATCCCTTGACGGTGCTTCTATGAATAGAAAATTCTGTCTTCAGAATATCTTTGAGTCTTAGTTATCCATCTGTCATGAAGAAATACGAGTAGACATAGAAACATGGAAATTAGGTGCAGGAGTAGGCCATTCAGCCCTTCGAGCCTGCACCGCCATTCAATATGATCATGCTGATCATCCAACTCAGTAACCCGTACCTGCCTTCTCTCCATACCCCCTGATCCCTTTAGCCACAAGGGCCACATCTAACTCCCTCTTAAATATAGCCAATGAACTAGCCTCAACTACCTTCTGAGGCAGAGAATTCCACAAATTCACCACTCTCTGTGTGAAAAAAGGTTTTCTCATCTCGGTCCTAAAAGATTTCCCCCTTATCTTTAAACTGTGACCCCTTGTTCTGGACTTCCCCAACATCGGGAACAATCTTCCTGCATCTAGCCTGTCCAACCCCTTAAGAATTTTGTAAGTTTCAATAAGATCCCCCCTCAATCTTCTAAATTCTAGCGAGTACAAGCAGAGTCTATCCAGTCTTTCTTCATATGAAAGTCCTGGCATCCCAGGAATCAGTCTGGTGAACCTTCTCTGTACTCCCTCTAAGGCAAAAATGTCTTTCCTCAGATTAGGAGACCAAAACTGTACGCAATACTTCAGGTGTGGTCTCACCAAGACCCTGTACAACTGCAGTAGAACCTCCCTGCTCCTATACTCAAATCCTTTTGCTATGAATGCTAACATACCATTCGCTTTCTTTACTGCCTGCTGCACCCGCATGCCTACTTTCGATGACTGGTGTACCATGACACCCAGGTCTCGTTACATTTCCCCTTTTCCTAATCGGCCACCATTCAGATAATAGTCTACTTTCCTGTTTTTGCCACCAAAGTGGATAACCTCACATTTATCCACATTATACTGCATCTGCCATGCATTTTCCCACTCACCCAGCCTATCCAAGTTACCTTGCAGCCTCCTCACAGCTAACACTGCCCCCCAGCTTTGTGTCATCCGCAAACTTGGAGATGTTGCATTCAATTCCCTCTTCCAGATCATTAATATGGATTTGACCACTTGTTGGAGTTGGAGCATGGAGCTCCCGAGTCAGCCACCTCTTACCGGAGACAGTGGGCTTCACGGTATTAAGTCCACAGGCCCCGGGGTCAGAGCTCTTCTTCGGCTACGGCGCGGCGGGAACTTTAGATCTTTGACCGCCGGCCTGTGGCCTAGACCAACCTGAAGCCGCGGTCTCCGGTAGGGAGGCACCGATTCAGGACTTACCTGGACTGTTACCGTGTCTACTCATCTGGACGCCCGCAGCTGCGGAGGGTTGAGGTCCCGACCACGGGGGAAAATGGAGGAGGACTGGCCAAATTTTGTGTCTTCCACCACAGTGATGAATGCTGTGGTGGATGTTTATGTTTAGGTATGTTACAAAACCTACCTGAATCGTCATTGGGAATCTGCCCAAAGCCATGTCCGCGATTTTGGCGCTGTTTGGAGGGGGCGGGTTTAAAACGCGATTTTTACTAGGCTGTTCTAATCGCAGATGTTCAGCCTAGTAAATCATTAACGAAAAATCGCTGCAAGACCCGGTCGCAAAAGGTATTATTAGTTTTATAGGCCTCGATAATATAGTTATAATAGTTTTAAAATTACTCTCTCATTCCGCAACCTCTCGCAGCCCCTGGGTTTTATAAAGCAAACAATTAAAGGTATGTACCTTATTTTTACATTAAATGGGGCATATATATAACCCTGTATATCAAGTTTTCTATAGCGAGTAGTTCATTTTGGGCTTTTTATATCCCGCAGTATTTTTCTCGGCATTTGAGGGCACAAATCCAACGCGATGTGAACGTTCTAAACCAGCGCGTTCACATGAACCCACTAGAAAGCCGATTTAAATGGGCATTTATTTACAGCAATTGAACACTAAATTCCTTCCATTTGGCCTATAAATTAATGTAAATTAGATATAAAAATCATGTTATATTGTGAATTATTTGTGAATAATCTTTGGACACTATTTAAAAATGTTAATCTTTCCTTAAGAAATGGGCTTTTGACTATCCAAGATCACAGCTTTTTAGTAATGTCCATTGAAAATCAATAGGGAACAAGATGCTAATTTCCAAGTATGAAAATGGCCATAACTTTTTTAATACTTGAGATATGAAAGTGAATTTGGTGTCAAATTAAACTTATTGTTATGCTTTATCTGATGGGATAAATTGCAGTCTTGATTTTTTAAAATCTCAAAATTTTGTAACATTGCTATTATGTTACATTTTGTATTGTGTTTTTGTGTGTTGTTTTTCATTGTACTGTTGCTGGCAAATTCATTTCACTTGCACTTTATGTGCAAGTGACGAATAAAACTGATTGTGATGGTAAATCCGCGCTGCACCCGCTCTGGAAGCTCCGGGCCGGTCTCCAGGAAAGGCCGCACGATTACACATTTGGTTAGGCCGCAAAAGGGGGTGGGGGGGGGGTGGGCGTAGTGCAACACGGAGAAAACCGCATAACCGTCGGCGTAAGTGACTGAAAAAAAGTTTCCCCCCTATTCCCCCCCACATAACCTAACCAAGAAACAGTGAAACTAACTTTTAGAACAAACTTAAAATAGTAAAAACAGTAGAAAGGACACACAAACAACACACAAACACTACGGTGGCGCCACCCGGTGGAATAACCTTGTTTAATAACCTTGGACATCCTGATTATGGGCCTGGGTCAAAATAGCACATCTTTGCTGTTTAGGCTTCAAACAGCGTGTCACAATGTCCCCTCAGCTCATTTATCTGGTTTAAATAAGAATTGTTTCGTACCGTCAGTTTGTGGCCTTTTTTATTTTTAATGTCCAGATTTACTCTGCGGCAAAACACAAGCCAGATTCAGGGACCGTTTCTTCCCAGCTGTTATCAGGCAACTAAACCATCCTACCACAACTAGAGAGTAGTTCTGGGCTACTATCTCCCTCATTGGAGACCCTCGGAATATCTTTGATCGGACTTTATCTTGCATTAAATGTTATTATAGACAATAGACAATAGGTGCAGGAGTTGGCCATTCGGCCCTTCGAGCCAGCACCGCCATTCAATGTGATCATGGCTGATCATCCCTAATCAGTACCCCGTTCCTGCCTTCTCCCCATATCCCCTGACTCCACTATCTTTAAGAGCCCTATCTAGCTCTCTTGAAAGCATCCAGTGAATTAGTCTTAGAAACATAGAAAATAGGTGCAGGAGTAGGCCATTCGGCCCTTCGAGCCTGCACCGCCATTCAATATGATCATGGCCCCTCTCCCCTGACTCTCAGTCTGAAGAAGGGTCCCAACCTGAAATGTCACCCGTCCATTCCTTCCACAGATGCTGCCTGACCCGCTGAGTTACTCCAGCATTTGTGTCTATCTTCAATGTAAACCAGCATCTGCAGTTCCTTCCAACGTGGATCATTGTACATGTTGGGGGAGTCCAGAACCAGGGGCCACACGTTTAAGAATAAGGGGTAAGCCATTTAGAACGGAGATGAGGAAACACTTTTTCTCACAGAGAGTTGTGAGTCTGTGGAATTCTCTGCCTCAGAGGGCGGTGGAGGCCGGTTCTCTGGATACTTTCAAGGGAGAGCTAGATAGGGCTCTTAAAGATAGCGGAGTCAGAGGCTATGGGGAGAAGGCAGGAACGGGGTACTGATTGGGGATGATCAGCCATGATCACATTGAATGGCGGTGCTGGCTCAAAGGGCCAAATGGCCTACTTCTGCACCTATTGTCTATTGAAACATGTTCCCGATGTTGGGGGAGTCCAGAACCAGGGGCCACAGTTTAAGAATGAGGGGTAAGCCATTTAGAACGGTGACGAGGAAACGCTTTTTCTCACAGAGAGTGGTGAGTCTGTTGACATATTCAAAAGCAGAAGGTAAACAAAAATGCTGGAGAAACTCAGCGGGTGAGGCAGCATCTATGGAGCGAAGGAAATAGGCGACGTTTCGGGTCAAGACCCTTCAGATTTCATAAGCAGAACATCTCTGTAATGACAGAGGCGTAAAAAACAAGAGTGGGAGATCAGGCAGCATCTCTGGAGAACCGGCGGATGTTTCGGGTCAAGACCATTCTTTAGACTGATTCTGGTGGGGGGGGGGGGAAGCTGGAAGAGAGGTGGAGGCAGGACAAAGTCAAGCAAGCGATAGGTGGATGCAGGTTGTTTGGGTGGACAATGGTCAGAGATGAAAAGACAGAATAGACAATAGACAATAGGTGCAGGAGTAGGCCATTTGGCCCTTCGAGCCAGCACTGCCATTCAATGTGATCATGGCTGATCATCATCACTCTCTGTGAGAAAAAGTGTTTCCTCGTCTCCGTTCTAAATGGCTTACTCCTTATTCTTAAACTGTGGCCTCTGGTTCTGGACTCCCCCAACATCGGGAACATGTTTCCTGCCTCCAGCGTGTCCAAGCCCTTAATAATTCTATATGTTTCAATAAATCCAGGCAGCATTCTGGCAAATCTCCTTTGCACGCATTCCAATGCCTTAATATCTGTCCTGTATTGGGGTGACCAGCTTTCATTTGCTAAGAGTTTTGTGTAATGTAGAAAATGATACACTAGCTAACCTTTCCCTAGCTAACGGTGATCTATTCTACATTTTTCGAGCTTCGTCCCCTTTGATGTCTCATTTTCACACCTTGCTGTTCCTTATCTCTGGGTTTCCCTCTCCCCTGACTCTCAGTCTGAAGAAGGGTCCCAACCTGAAATGTCACCCGTCCATTCCTTCCACAGATGCTGCCTGACCCGCTGAGTTACTCCAGCATTTGTGTCTATCTTCAATGTAAACCAGCATCTGCAGTTCCTTCCAACGTGGATCATTGTACATGTTGGGGGAGTCCAGAACCAGGGGCCACACGTTTAAGAATAAGGGGTAAGCCATTTAGAACGGAGATGAGGAAACACTTTTTCTCACAGAGAGTTGTGAGTCTGTGGAATTCTCTGCCTCAGAGGGCGGTGGAGGCCGGTTCTCTGGATACTTTCAAGGGAGAGCTAGATAGGGCTCTTAAAGATAGCGGAGTCAGAGGCTATGGGGAGAAGGCAGGAACGGGGTACTGATTGGGGATGATCAGCCATGATCACATTGAATGGCGGTGCTGGCTCAAAGGGCCAAATGGCCTACTTCTGCACCTATTGTCTATTGAAACATGTTCCCGATGTTGGGGGAGTCCAGAACCAGGGGCCACAGTTTAAGAATGAGGGGTAAGCCATTTAGAACGGAGACGAGGAAACGCTTTTTCTCACAGAGAGTGGTGAGTCTGTTGACATATTCAAAAGCAGAAGGTAAACAAAAATGCTGGAGAAACTCAGCGGGTGAGGCAGCATCTATGGAGCGAAGGAAATAGGCGACGTTTCGGGTCAAGACCCTTCAGATTTCATAAGCAGAACATCTCTGTAATGACAGAGGCGTAAAAAACAAGAGTGGGAGATCAGGCAGCATCTCTGGAGAACCGGCGGATGTTTCGGGTCAAGACCATTCTTTAGACTGATTGTGGTGGGGGGGGGGGGGAAGCTGGAAAAGAGGTGGAGGCAGGACAAAGTCAAGCAAGCGATAGGTGGATGCAGGTTGTTTGGGTGGACAATGGTCAGAGATGAAAAGACAAAATAGACAATAGGTGCAGGAGTAGGCCATTCGGCCCTTCGAGCCAGCACCGCCATTCAATATGATCATGGCTGATCATCCAACTCAGTATCCTGTACCTGCCTTCTCTCCATGCCCCCTGATCTCTTTTGCCACAAGGGCCACATCTAACTTCCTCTTAAATATAGCCAATGAACTGGCCTCAACTACCTTCTGTGGCAGATAATTCCAGAGATTCACCACTCTGTATGAAAAATGTTTTTTCCATCTCGGTCCTAAAACATTTCCTCCTTAAACTGTGACCCCTTGTTCTGGACTTCCCCAACATCGGGAACAATCTTCCTGCATCTGGCCTGTCCAACCCCTTAAGAATTTTGTAAGTTTCTATAAGATCCCCCCTCAATCTTCTAAATTCTAGCGCGTACAAGCCGCGTCTTCTGAGGCAGAGAATTCCACAGATTCACAACTCTCTGGGTGATAAACTTTTTCCTCATCTCCGTTCTAAATGGCCTACCCCTTGTTCTTAAACTGTGGCCTCTGGTTCTGGACTCCCCCAACATCGGGAACATGTTTCCTGCCTCCAGCGTGTCCAAGCCCTTAATAATTCTATATGTTTCAATAAATCCAGGCAGCATTCTGGCAAATCTCCTTTGCACGCATTCCAAAGCCTTAATATCTGTCCTGTATTGGGGCGACCAGCTTTCATTTGCTAAGAGTTTTGTGTAATGTAGAAAATGATACACTAGCTAACCTTCCCCTAGCTAACGGTGATCTATTCTACATTTTTCGAGCTTCGTCCCCTTTGATGTCTCATTTTCACACCTTACCGTTCCTTATCTCTGGGTTTCCCTCTCCCCTGACTCTCAGTCTGAAGAAGGGTCCCGACCTGAAATGTCACCCGTCCATTCCTTCCACAGATGCTGCCTGACCCGCTGAGTTACTCCAGCATTTTGTGTCTATCTTCAATGTAAACCAGCATCTGCAGTTCCTTCCAACGTGGATCATTGTACATGTTGAGCATAATTCTCTCCAGTTTGATCTCTAAAGTATGAACAATAAAGTTCAACTATTGGAGTTGAATATAATATAACAACTCTTGGAGACATAAGGAACTGCATACGCTGGAATCGCAAGCAAAACACAAAGTGCTGGAGAAACTCAGCAGGTCAGGCAGCATCTGTGGAAGGAATGGACGGGTGACATTTCAGGTCGGGGCCCCTTCGTCAGGCTGATTCTAGTTAGAGTTAAGGGCCTGTCCCACTTACGTGTCCTTGGCACGCAAATTACGCGACCTCGTGGTCGCGTTGAGGCGCACGGGCATCGTATGGCCGCGCGTGGCCGGTCCCACTGAGAAGCGCGGAGGGGTATGGAGTAGTGCGCGACATCGCACGGCGCTCCGAAATTTTTGTAGTGAACTAAATCTTCACGCGCCAACGGCCTGTCGCGGAACTGACGGCCAAAGTGGGACAGGCTCAAGACCCTGGCTCGACGCAACGTCTCACCTTCAACAGCAGCAGAAGCAGGAAAACCATCGCCGAGCTCGGCCTGGGGCTCACGGCCACTGTGGTCCGGATCCGCCCCCACTTCTACTCCCAGAACGGGGCCAAGAAAATGGAAGGTGGACACAAAATGCTGGAGTAACTCAGCGGGACCGGCAGCATCTCTGGAGAGGAGCAGTGGGTGACGTTTCAGGTCAAGACCTCTTCTTTTCAGACTGAAGAAGAGTCTCAACACGAAACGTCACCCATTCCTTCTCTCCAGAGATGCTGCCGGTCCCGCTGAGTTACTCCAGCTTTGTGTCCATCTTCAAATGACGTCACGCGCTCCAGACGGCTGTGCGTACGCATGGAATCGCGCCCGACCTTGGCGGGACCGCCGCTGCTCAACGCGACCACGTGGTCGCGTAATTTGCGTGCCAAGGACACGTAAGTGGGACAGGCCCTTTACAGTTTAATTCTTATTTGCTGTGTGGTTAATTTACAAGGATTGAAGGTGTCAATCTGTCGAAGTTAATTGGCCTTTGGACAAACAATATGTGCATACTATTCTTTAAATATTCTGAAGCCCCAATCAGTTTCCTTTCAGATCGTAAAATGCAGAACATTCCTCAGATTACATTGATTAGCTGCCGTCCATGCTAAACTGAATTATTAAGTGTGATTCATTAATTGATCCAAAAGGCAGAATATCCATCGCCAATTCCACGCTTTCCTCATTCCTCGCTTGAAATGAAAACAAAGATAGAAATCTAAAAACAAGAAAGACAGTAAATACAACCAAAATAGCCTGAGAGGCGATGTGTTTTATATTACAGCAAAGGGAACAATGAAGATAATTCACTGCTTCAGTGCTTCGAGCAATGAGCCAGTGGGGCTATGGGTCTGCAATGTTATTGCTTCATTCCTAATGCTTATTTCATTCGGATGCACCGCAACACCATTGCACACACGAAATTACGCAGGGAGCAACAAGGAATGAGCTGAAACAGGCAAGAAAAGGCAGAAACAATTTTAGACCATTCCCGAAAGAAATGTTCCAAGCAGTTTTTGGGATGTGACTTGAAATTGTTCAATACGGCTACTTTCTCAAACATCGCTCCCGTTTGGCCGAATCGCTCCCAATCGATGTATAGGAATTTGTGACATATGTCGGCAAGGATATAGTAAGGAGAAAGAGAAAAAATAAACGGCCATGGACCCTCACCAAGAACGACTAATTTGAGGAAGGACATTCTTGCTATTGAGGGAGTGCAGTGTAGGTTTACAAGGTTAATTCCCGGGATGGCGGGACTGTCATATGCTGAGAGAATGGAGCGGCTGGGCTTGTATACTCTGGAGTTTAGGATGAGAGGGGATCTTATTGAAATATATAAGATTGTTAAGGGTTTGGACACGCTAGAGGCAGGAAACATGTTCCCGATGTTGGGGGAGTCCAGAACCAGGGGCCACACGTTTAAGAATAAGGGGTAAGCCATTTAGAACGGAGATGAGGAAACACTTTTTCTCACAGAGAGTTGTGAGTCTGTGGAATTCTCTGCCTCAGAGGGCGGTGGAGGTCGGTTCTCTGGATACTTTCAAGAGAGAGCTAGATAGGGCTCTTAAAGATAGCGGAATCAGAGGATACGGGGAGAAGGCAGGAACGGGGTACTGATTGGGGATGATCAGCCATGATCACATTGAATGGCGGTGCTGCCTCGAAGGGCCAAATGGCCTACTTCTGCACCTATTGTCTATTGTCTATTGAAACATGTTCCCGATGTTGGGGGAGTCCAGAACCAGGGGCCACAGTTTAAGAATAAGGGGTAAGCCATTTAGAACGGAGACGAGGAAACGCTTTTTCTCACAGAGAGTTGTGAGTCTGTTGACATATTCAAAAGCAGAAGGTAAACAAAAATGCTGGAGAAACTCAGTGGGTGAGGCAGCATCTATGGAGCGAAGGAAATAGGCGACGTTTCGGGTCGAGACCCTTCTTCAGACTTCAAAAGCAGAGCATCTCTGTAATGACAGAGGCGTAAAAAACAAGAGTGGGAGATCAGGCAGCATCTCTGGAGAACCGGCGGATGTTTCGGGTCAAGACCATTCTTTAGACTGATTGTGGTGGGGGGGAGAAAGCTGGAAGAGAGGTGGGGGCAGGGCAAAGTCAAACAAGTGATAGGTGGATGCAGGTTGTTTGGGTGAACAATGACCAGAGATGAAAAGACAAAATAGACAATAGACAATAGGTGCAGGAGTAGGCCATTCGGCCCTTTGAGCCAGCACTGCCATTCAATGTGATCATGGCTGATAATCATCACTCTCTGTGAGAAAAAGTGTTTCCTCGTCTCCGTTCTAAATGGCTTACTCCTTATTCTTAAACTGTGGCCCCTGGTTCTGGACTCCCCCAACATCGGGAACATGTTTCCTGCCTCTAGCATGTCCAAACCCTTAACAATCTTATATGTTTCAATGAGATTCCCTCTCATCCTTCTAATCTCCAGAGTGTACAAGCCCAGCTGCTCCATTCTCTCAGCATATGACAGTCCCGCCCCATCCCGGGAATAAACCTTGTAAACCTACGCTGCACTCCCTCAATAGCAAGAATATCCTTCCTCAAATTAGGGGACCAAAACTGTACACAATAATCCAGGTGTGGTCTCACCAGGGCTCTGTACAACTGCAGAAGGACAACTGCAAAAGGTGGGAGATAAGGACAGGAAAAGTGTGTAGTGAAGCCAGAGGAAGGAATATTAGTGGAAGGGAAGGGGAAAGGGGAGAAATAATTGCAGGTCTATTTGGGGGACAGGGAAGAGAGGAGGAAAATGACTCAGGGTGCAGGGGTTTAGGAACAAGGAGTTGCAGATGCTGGTTTACATGAGTAACTTTGAGAATTTGATATAGAATTGAGTGGCGACAATGACAACAGAACAAGGTAAATGGAAAGTGTGTAGGAAGGAACTGCAGATGCTGGTTTACATCGATCACAGACACAAAATGCTGGAGTAACTCAGCGGGTCAGGCAGTATCGCTGGAGAGAAGGAATGGGTGATGTTTCAGGTCGAGACCCTTCTTCAAACACATGTCTGTGTGTCCCGCTGAGTTACTCCAGCATTTTGTGTCTATCTTCAAAGCAAGCGGAAAGTGAGGTCACTTTCTAAGGGGAATACCAATTAACTTTAAAGCCCTGTCCCACGGTACGAGTTCATTCCAAGAGCTCTCCCGAGTTTGCCCTGATTTGAACTCGGAGATTTACGGTAATGGCCGCACGTCGGTACTCGGGGCTCTTGTGGACATTTTTTTCATCATGTTGGAAAAATCTTCACGAGTCTTCCCGTGCTTACCTGCCGTTAGCGAGTCTTCCCGAGAACCTGCCGTTAGCGCTAAGAGACGTCCCCGAGCTCCGACGTACCCGCTACGTTCATTCTCCGTGCTTACCACGAGTTTGATTATTTTAAAACTCGGGAGAGCTCTTAGAATGAACTCGTGCCATGGGACAGAGTTATTAGTTGCGTGCTAACCAGTCAGCGGGAAGACGTCGGACTTTATCGGACTTTATCTTGCATTAAATATTATGTCCTTTAGCTGTAAACTGTGGACGGTTTGATTTTAATCCTGTATAGTCTTCTCTTTGACTGGATAGCACACAACAAAAAGCTTTTCACTGTACCTCGGTACACGTGACAATAAACTAAACTGTAGGCTGGAAACACATCCACCAGAGGCAATAGTTGGGGGTTATATCTGTGGGTGGCTCTCACAGTCCTTAACAAGAAGTCCCAATAATAATAATAATAATACATTTTATTTACGGGCGCCTTTCAAGAGTCTCAAGGACACCTTACAAAAATTTAGCAAGTAGAGGAAAAACATGTAAGGGGAATGAAATAAATAGTAGAGACATGACTAGTACACAAAGTAAAGACAGAATTCAATACAAAACACAATATGAGGCAATTCATGCACAGATGAAAAGGGAGGGGGACGTGGGGCTAAGGATAGGCAGAGGTGAAGAGATGGGTCTTGAGGCGGGACTGGAAGATGGTGAGGGACACGGAATTGCGGATCAGTTGGGGGAGGGAGTTCCAGAGCCTGGGAGCTGCCCTGGAGAAGGCTCTGTCCCCAAAACTGTGGAGGTTGGACTTGTGGATGGAGAGGAGACCGGCTGATGTGGATCTGAGGGACCGTGAGGGTTGGTAAGGGGAGAGGAGGTCAGTGAGATATGGGGGGGGCCAGAGGGGTGGGGCGGCTTTGTAGGGGAGGATCAGGATTTTGTAGGTGATCCGGTGGGAGATGGGAAGCCAGTGAAGTTGTT
The DNA here is from genome assembly GCF_028641065.1 of Leucoraja erinaceus. Classification (NCBI taxonomy): domain Eukaryota; kingdom Metazoa; phylum Chordata; class Chondrichthyes; order Rajiformes; family Rajidae; genus Leucoraja; species Leucoraja erinaceus. Next base: position 2,099,316 of record NC_073381.1, on the reverse strand, counting down.
TGAGGACTGGAGTGATGTGATGCCAGGATTTGGTGTGGGTGATGAGTCGGGCGGCTACGTTCTGGACAAGTTGGAGTCGGTTGATGTAGGTGGAGCTGATGCCAAGGACAAGTGAGTTGCAGTAGTCCAGTCGGGAGGAGATGAAGGCATGGATGAGTCTTTCAGCAGCGGGAGGTGTGAGAGAGGGTCTGAGTTTGGCGATGTTGCGGAGATGAAAGAAGGAGGTTTTAATGACATGGCGGATGTGAGGCTCAAGGGGGAGGGTGGAATCAAAGATCACGCCAAGGTTGTGGGCCTGGGGAGATGGGGAGACAGTGGTGCCGTCGATGGTGAGAGTGGGGTTATTGATTTTGCTGAGTGTAATGGTAGTCTGCACCAACTCCTGAACCACACATTCATCAGTCCCATCTTCCTATTCCTACCCCCATTAGCAAGTGACAACGGGAGTAATCTGGACATTAATACCCTTAAAGTCCTGATTCTTTTGCCGAACTCCCTATTTTATCCGATCGGACCTCGTCGTTTTTCATACTTAGGTCATTTGTGCCAGTGTGTAGGACGACTTGATCGCATTGAATGGCGGTGCCGGCTTGAAGGGCCGAATGGCCTACTCCTGCACCTATTGTCTATTGACCTCCGTCTGCTCACCTTCCCTCACTCGCTCACTCGCGCTAGAATTTAGAAGATTGAGAGGGGATCTTATAGAAACGTACAAAATTCTTACGGGGTTGGACCGGCTAGATGCAGGAAGATTGTTCCCGATGTTGGGGAAGTCCAGAACAAGGGGTCACAGTTTAAGGATAAGGGGGAAATCTTTTAGGACCGAGATGAGAAAAACATTTTTCACACAGAGAGTGGTGAATCTCTGGAATTCTCTGCCACAGAAGATAGTTGAGGCCACAGTTCATTGGCTGTGTTTAAGAGGGAGTTAGATGTGGCCCTTGTGGCTAAAGGGATCAGGGGGTGTGGAGAGAAGGCAGGTACGGGATACTGAGTTGGATGATCAGCCATGATCATATTGAATGGCGGTGCAGGCTCAAAGGGCCTACTGCACCTATTTTCTATGTTTCTATGATTCCCCCTTGAGAATGTTGAGTTGCTAAGGCTTTATTGCTCTCACTGTTTTACACTAGGTGATTAAATATCAATGTGCTCCACTTGCACTCCAGTACCCCGTCACTCCCTCTTCTCCCCTCATCGATCAGGCAAGAGGTACAGAAGTGTGAAAACACACACCTCCAGCTTCAGGGAGTTTCTTCCCAGCTGTTATCAGGCAACTGAACCGTCCTCTCACCAGTTGGATGGTGGGTTGGGAGATTGCAACCTTCACGTGGTCCACCCTGTTTCGACTAATGCAATTGACCCGACGTGCACGAACAACCTAAAACTTTAGGCTGTGCACTCCATACGCAAGAAGAATCATTTAGTGTGCTGTCCTGACCCACAATCTACCTCATTAGAGCCCTTTGAACTATCTTTGATCTAAGTTCAATGTTATATCTAACACTAAATGTTCTACCCTTTATCACTTATCTTTGCACTGTGGATGGCTTCATTATATTCATGTATTTGTATCATTAATTGGACTTTGTCTTGCACTAAACGTTATTCCCTTTGCCCTGAGCTGCGAAGGGGTTCATGGATTTTGGAATATGGTCTTATGGTCATCAGTGATAGGAGCAGAATTAGGCCATTCAGCCCATCAAGTCTACTCCACCATTCAATCATGGCTGATCTATCTCTTCCTCCTCACCCCACTCTCCCGCGTTCTCCCCATAACCCCTGACAACCCGTACTAATCAAGAATCGGTCTATCTCCGCCATTGCTAGTGATTGCTAAGCATGGCACTTAGGGGGCTTCTGCATCAGGAATAACTATTACTAGACACAAAATACTGGAGTAACTCAGCGGGACTGGCAGCATTTCTGGAGGGAAGGAATGGGCGACGTTTCGGGTCGAGACCCTTCTTCAGACCTCCTAACCCCATTCTCCTGCTTTCTCCCTATAACTAGGTATGTTACAAAACCTACCTGAATCGTGGCTGAGCAACTGCCCTACCCCGTGTGTGCGATTTTGGCGCTGTTTATAGAGGGGGCGGGTTTAAAACGCGAATTTTACTAGGCTGTTGCAATCGAAAATGTTCAGCCTAGTAAATCATTAACGGAAAATCGCTGAAAGACCCCGTCGCAAAAGGTATTATTAGTTTTTATGGCCTTGTATAATAGTTATAGTAGTTTAAAAATCACTCTCTAAACTCGCAACCTCTCGCAGCCCCAGGGTTTTATAAAAACAAACAATTAAAGGTATGTACCTTATTTTTACATTAAATGGGGCATGTATATAACCCTGTATATAAAGTTTTCTATAGCGAACAGTTCATTTTGGGCTCTTTATATCCCGCAGTATTTTTCTGGGCATTTGAGGGCACAAATCCAGCGCAATGTGAACGTTCTAAACCAGCGCGTTCACAGGAACCCACTAGAAAGCTGATTTAAATTGACTTTAATTTACAGCAATTGAACACTAAATTCCTTCCATTTGGCCCATAAATTGATGTAAATGAGATTTTAAAATCGTGTTTTATTGTGAATTATTTGTGAATATTATTTGGACACTTGGGCTATTTAAAAATGTTAATTATTTATTAAGAAATGGATAGATGTTTAGATCTAGTAATTGAAGTTTGAAATTAGCTACAATTGGGTAACTAACTAATTATATGCTTTAATTTCAGGTCATCCAAGTAAGATTATTTTATATTTGTTTCAGAATGCTTCAATCTATGATAACTGAAAATTTCATTCAGTTCTCTTAATTTTTAAGAAGGTTATGGGCTTTGACTGTCCACGATCACAGCTTTTTTGTTATGTCCATAGAAAATCAATAGGGAACAAGATGCTAATTTACGAGTATGAAAATGGCCTTAACGTTTTTTTTTATTACTTGAGATATGAAAGTGAATTAGGTGTCAAATTAAACTTATTGTTATGCTTTATCTGATGGGATAAATTGCAGACTTGATTTTTTAAATCTCAAAATTTTGTAACATTGCTACTATAACCACTGACACCTGTACTGACCAAGAATCAATCTATCTCTGCCTTAAAAATATTCATTCACTTGGTCTCCACAACCTTCCGTGGCAGAGAATTCCACAGAATCACCACCCTCTGACTAAAGAAACTCCTCCTCATCTCCTTCCTAAAGGAATGTCCTTTAATTCTAAGGCTGTGACCTCTGGTCCTAGACTCTCCCACTGGTAGAAACATCCGCTTCACATCCACCCTATCCAACCCTTTCACTATTCTGTATGTTTCAATGAGGTCCCCACTCATCCTTCTAAACTCCAGTGAGTACAGGCCCAGTACTGTTTAACATTCATCATATGTTAACCCACTTATGCCTGGGATCAGGTGCCAAGCTGCCCTGAAGGTTTCAGTTGGGCACATTTCTAATGAAATGCCCAAATCTTACTTTGGTGATGTATTTGCCTATCCTGATAACTTCAACCGCAAGGGCAGTGTGAACTGTGAGGAGGATACTATGAGAATGCAGGGTGACTTGGACAGATTGGGTGAGTGGGCAGATGTATGGCAGATGACGTTTAATGTGGAGAAATGTGAGGTAATCCACTTTGGTAGCAAAAATAGGAACGCAGATTACTATCTAAATGGCGTCAAGTTGGGAAAAGGTGAAGAACAACGGGATCTGGGGGTCCTTGTTCATCAGTCTATGAAAGTAAGCATGCAGGTACAGCATGCAGTGAAGAAAGCAAATGGCATGTTAGGCTTTAAAACAAGAGGAGTCGAGTATAGCAGCAAAGCGGTCCTTCTGCAGTTGTACAGAGGCCTAGTGAGACCACACCTGGAGTATTGTGTGCAGTTTTGGTCCCCTAATTTGAGGAAGGACATTCTTGCTATTGAGGGAGTGCAGCGTAGGTTTATAAGGTTAATTCATAGAAACATAGAAACATAGAAATTAGGTGCAGGAGTAGGCCATTCGGCCCTTCGAGCCCGCACTGCCATTCAATATGATCATGGCTGATCATCTAACTCAGTATCCCATACCTGCCTTCTCTCCATACCCCCTGATCCCCTTAGCCACAAGGGCCACAGCTAACTCCCTCTTAAATATAGCCAATGAACTGGCCTCAACTACCCTCTGTGGCAGAGAGTTCCAGAGATTCACCACTCTCTGTGTGAAAAAAAGTTTCTCTCATCTCGGTTTTAAAGGATTTCCCCCTTATCCTTAAGCTGTGACCCCTTGTCCTGGACTTCCCTAACATCGGGAACAATCTTCCTGCATCTAGCCTGTCCAACCCCTTAAGAATTTTGTAAGTTTCTATAAGATCCCCTCTCAATCTCCTAAATTCTAGAGAGAAATAAACCAAGTCTATCCAGTCTTTCTTCATAAGACAGTCCTGACATCCCAGGAATCAGTCTGGTGAACCGCCTCTGCACTCCCTCTATGGCAATAATGTCCTTCCTCAGATTTGGAGACCAAAACTGTATGCAATACTCCAGGTGTGGTCTCACCAAGACCCTGTACAACTGCAGTAGAACCTCCCTGCTCCTATACTCAAATCCTTTTGCAATGAAAGCTAACATACCATTCGCTTTCTTTACTGCCTGCTGCACCTGCATGCCTACCTTCAATGACTGGTGTACCATGACACCCAGATCTCGCTGCATCTCCCCCTTTCCCAATCGGTCACCATTTAGATAATAGTCTGCTTTCCTGTTTTTGCCACCAAAATGGATAACCTCATATTTATCCACATTATACTGCATCTGCCAAACATTTGCCCACTCACCCAGCCTATCCAAGTCACCTTGCAGTCTCCTAGCATCCTCCTCACAGCTAACACTGCCCCCCAGCTTAGTGTCATCCGCAAACTTGGAGATATTGACTTCAATTCCCTCATCCAGATCATTAATATATATTGTAAATAGCTGTTCTTCACTCCCAGCACTGAGCCTTGCGGTACCCCACTAGTCACTGCCTGCCATTGTGAAAAGGACCCGTTTACTCCTACTCTTTGCTTCCTGTTTGCCAGCCAGTTCTCTATCCACATCAATACTGAACCCCCAATGCCGTGTGCTTTAAGTTTGTATACTAATCTCTTATGTGGGACCTTGTCGAAAGCCTTCTGGAAGTCCAGATACACCACATCCACTGGTTCTCCCCTATCCACGCTACTAGTTACATCCTCGAAAAATTCTATAAGATTCGTCAGACATGATTTACCTTTCGTAAATCCATGCTGACTTTGTCCAATGATTTCACCACTTTCCAAATGTGCTGCTATCCCATCTTTAATAACTGACTCTAGCAGTTTCCCCACTACCGATGTTAGACTAACTGGTCTGTAATTCCCCATTTTCTCTCTCCCTCCTTTCTTAAAAAGTGGGGTTATGTTTGCTACCCGCCAATCTTCAGGAACTACTCCAGAATGTAAAGAGTTTTGAAAGATTATTACTAATGCATCCACTATTTCTGGTGCTACTTCCTTAAGTACTCTGGGATGCAGCCTATCTGGCCCTGGGGATTTATCGGCCTTTAATCCATTCAATTTACCCAACACCACTTCCCGGCTAACCTGGATTTCACTCAATTCCTCCAACTCCTTTGACCCGCGGTCCCCTGCTATTTCCGGCAAATTATTTATGTCTTCCTTAGTGAAGACGGAACCAAAGTAGTTATTCAATTGGTCCGCCATATCCTTGTTCCCCATGATCAACTCACCTGTTTCTGACTGCAAGGGACCTACATTTGTTTTAACTAATCTCTTTCTTTTCACATATCTATAAAAACTTTTGCAGTCAGTTTTTATGTTCCCTGCCAGTTTTCTTTCATAATCTATTTTCCCTTTCCTAATTAAGCCCTTTGTCCTCCTCTGCTGGTCTTTGAATTTCTCCCAGTCCTCCGGTATGCTGCTTTTTCTGGCTAATTTGTACGCATCATCCTTCGCTTTGATAATATCTCTGATTTCCCTTGTTATCCATGGATGTACTACCTTCCCTGATTTATTCTTTTGCCAAACTGGTATGAACATTTTTTCTAGTTCATCCTTGCAGCCTTTAAATGTCTTCCATTGCATATCCACCGTCAACTCTTTTAGAATTAATTGCCAGTCAATCTTGGCCAATTCACGTCTCATACCCTCAAAGTTACCTTTCTTTAAGTTCAGAACCATTGTTTCTGAATTAACAATGTCACTCTCCATCCTAATGAAGAACTCAACCATATTATGGTCACTCTTGCCCAAGGGGGCACTTACAACAAGTTGCTAACTAACCCTTCCTCATTACTCAATACCCAGTCTAAAATAGCCTGCTCTCTCGTTGGTTCCTCTACATGTTGATTTAGATAACTATCCCGCATACATTCCAAGAAATCCTCTTCCTCAGCACCCCTGCCAATTTGATTCACCCAATCTATATGTAGATTGAAGTCACCCATTATAACTGTTTTGCCTTTGTCGCACGCATTTCTAATTTCCTGTTTGATACCATCTCCAACTTCACTACTACTGTTAGGTGGCCTGTACACAACACCCACCAGCGTTTTCTGCCCCTTAGTGTTTCGCAGCTCTACCCATACCGATTCCACATCCTCCAAACTAATGTCCTTCCTTTCCATTGCATTAATCCCCTCTCTAATCAGTAACGCTACCCCACCTCCTTTTCCTTTCTGTCTATCCCTCCTGAATATTGAATATCCCTGGATGTTCAGCTCCCAGCCTTGGTCACCCTGGAGCCATGTCTCCGTGATCCCAACTATATCATAGTCATTAATAGCTATCTGCACATTCAACTCATCCACCTTATTACGAATGCTCCTTGCATTGAGACACAAAGCCTTCAGGCTTGTTTTTACAACACTCTTATCCCTTATACAATTATGTTGAAAAGTGGCCCTTTTTGATTTTTGCCCTGGTTTTGTCTGCCTGCCACTTTTACTTTTCACCTTGCTACCTATTGCTTCTACCCTCATTTTACACCCCTCGGTCTCTACGCTCACACATTTAAGAAACCCTTTCCCTTTAACTCCATCCTCCACTATCCCATTCAACACCCCACCCCCCTTATTCAGTTTAAAGCCACCCGTGTAGCAGTGGCAAACCTGCCTGCCAGAATGCTGGTCCCACACCTGTTAAGATGCAATCCGTCCCTTTTGTACAGTTCCCCCTTACCCCAAAACAGATCCCAGTGATCTAAGAATCTAAGTCCCTGCCCCGGGATGGTGGGACTGTCATAAGCCGAGAGAATGAAGCAGCTGGGCTTGTATACTCTGGAGTTTAGAAGGATGAGAAGATATCTTATTGAAACATATGATTGTTAAGGGTTTGGAGGCAGGAAACATGTTCCCGATGTTGGGGGAGTCCAGAACCAGGGGCCACAGTTTAAGAATAAGGAGTAAGCCATTTAGAACGGAGACGAGGAACTTTTTCTCACAGAGAGTGTTGAGTCTATGGAATTCTCTGCCCCAGAGGGCGGTGGAGGCAGGTTCTCTGGATACTTTCAAGAGGGAGCTAGATAGGGCTCTTAAAGATAGCAGAGTCATGGGGATATGGGGAGAAGGCAGGAACGGGGTACTGATTGGGGATGATCAGCCAAGATCACATTGAATGGCGGTGCTGTCTCGAAGGGCCGAATGGCCTACTCCTGCACCTATTGTCTCTTGTCTATTGTCTTGCATACTTTAATCTTATCAATGTTATATGTTTCAATGAGATTCCCTCTCATCCTTCTAAACTCCAGAGTGTACAAGCCCAGCTGCTCCATTCTCTCAGCATGTGACAGTCCCGCCATCCCGCCCCATTCTCCTGCCTTCTCCCTTAGCAGTGATTGTTAAGCATGGCACTTAGGGGGCTTCTGCATCAGGAATAACTATTACTAGACACAAAATACTGGAGTAACTCAGCGGGACTGGTAGCATTTCTGGAGGGAAGGGATGGGCGACGTTTCGGGTCGAGACCCTTCTTCAGAATGCTGCCCTATACTTTTCCATCGTTAATGATTTCAAATGCACCTTGTAGGAGCAGGGAGGTTCTACTGCAGTTGCACAGGGTCTTGGTGAGACCACACCTGGAGTATTGCTTACAGTTTTGGTCTCCAAACCTGAGGAAGGACATTATTGCCATAGAGGGAGTGCAGAGATGGTTCACCAGACTGATTCCTGGGAAGTCAGGACTGTCTTATGAAGAAAGACTGGATAGACTTGGTTTATACTCTCTAGAATTTAGAAGATTGAGAGGGGATCTTATAGAAACTTACAAAATTCTTAAGGGGTTGGACAGGCTAGATGCAGGAAGATTGTTCCCGATGTTGGGGAAGTCCAGGACAAGGGGTCACAGCTTAAGGATAAGGGGGAAATCCTTTAAAACCGAGATGAGAAGAACTTTTTTCACACAGAGAGTGGTGAATCTCTGGAACTCTCTGCCACAGAGGGTAGTTCAGGCCAGTTCATTGGCTATATTTAAGAGGGAGTTAGATGTGGCCCTTGTGGCTAAGGGGATCAGGGGGTATGGAGAGAAGGCAGGTACGGGATACTGAGTTGGATGATCAGCCATGATCATATTGAATGGCGGTGCAGGCTCGAAGGGCCGAATGGCCTACTCCTGCACCTAATTTCTATGTTTCTATGTTTCTATGTTTGTACTTATTTAAGATTAAAGTATAGAGTTGGGCAGCGATAGCGTTGGTGCCTTACAGCGCTTACAGCGCCAGAAACCCAGGTTCGATCACAACCACGGGCGGTGCAGAGTTTGTACGTTCTCCCCGTGACCTGCGTGGGTTTTCGCTGAGGCCTTTCGATTTCCTCCCACACTCCAAAGACGTACAGGTGTGTAGGTTCATTGGATTGGTATCAATGTAAAATTCTCGCCAGTGTGCGTCGTGGATCGTGTTTGTGTGCGTGGATCGTTGGTGGGGCGCTGGCTGGGTGGGCTGAATGGCCTGTTTCCGTACTGTATCTCTAAACTAAAACCAAAAGCAGAAATAACAAACTTTGGTCGGTTCGAAGAAAGCAGGTTGTTGAACGACAATAAATCAATGAGTGCATTTTTCATAACAAACAGTTGTCATTCCCAGAGGCTTTTCCTGACTTTTGGAAATGTATACGTTTGCTATAATATTTTGTGTAGTCTTTAGCTGGAAGGTGTGTTTTTGGCATTGCCAGCACACATGGCCCTAATGTAGGTATATAATGACATTTTAATGACACAACCCATTATTAAGATGTACCTCACAGAAAAACATCACAAAACAATGAAAAATAGTTTTGTGATGTGGCCATTAAGACAATAGACAATAAACAATAGACAATAGACAATAGGTGCAGGAGTAGGCCATTTGGCCCTTCGAGCCAGCACCGCCATTCAATGCGATCCTGGTTGATCATCCCCAATCAGTACCCCATTCCTGCCTTCTCCACATATCCCCTGACTCCGCTATCTTTAAGAGCCCTATCAAGCTCTCTCTTGAAAGCATCCAGAGAACCTGCCTCCACCACCGAATTCCACAGACTCACAACTCTGTGTGAAAAAGTGTTTCCTCGTCTCTGTTCTAAATGGCTTACCCCTTATTCTTAAACTGTGGCCCCTGATCCTGGACTCCCCCAACATCGGGAACATGTTTCCTGCCTCTTATCGTGTCCAAACCCTTAATAATCTTATATGTTTCAATGAGATATCCTCTCATCCTTCTAAACTCCAGAGTGTACAAGCCGAGCCGCTCCATTCTCTCAGCATGTGACAGTCCCGCCGTCCCGGGAATTAACCTTGTAAACCTACGCTGCACTCCCTCAATAGCCGTGGGTCACTGCCTGACCCGCTGACATTCTCCAGTAGATTGGTAGTTTCTCTAGATTCCAGCGTCTGCAGTCTCTTGTGGCTCCAACCAGCATACGCCAACCATCCCATCCTCAAAATACCATGGCAACCATCGACGGGAAGCTCACATGATGTCAAAGCTGAGAGATATTTCTAACAGTTTTGAAATGTGATAAATCAAAATTTAAATTACTTTTGAAAAATAAATTCGACTGAAAGTCATAAGAAACAGCATTGTGTTCGAACTGCTACTGGCCATAGGGTTGCCAACTTTCTAACCCCCAAATAAGGGACAAAGGGTCAAAATAAGGGACAAATCCCCGACGGCAATTCGTTGACCGACTCGGCCGTGGCTGGGTGAATGATGAGTTGGCCCCGGGTGCTGGACTGCATACAAGGCCCAGCCGGCGGGGCCAGCTGAGGAGTTTTGGCCCGGGCCACCCCATCCAACTTATGAACCGATGATCGGCCATGAGAAGGAGGGGTGGTGGTGGTGGTGTCGGCGGTAAGCGAAGGTCCGAAGGTCGGACAGCTCACCGGGCTGCCGACCGATGGGGCCACGGGCGAGGCGCTGCTGCTGCTGCGCTCCACGGGCTGCACTACGTCGGGACGGGTGAGGCGGGGGCCGGACGCGGCGCTCCAACCCGACAGTCCCCTCGACCCGAGTAGTAACGGTCAAATACGGGACAAGGGCGGTCCCGTACGGGACAAACCAATTTATCCCACTTTATGGGATGTCCCTGCTAATACGGGACAGTTGGAAATCCTAGCTACACAACACCTGAGTCGCAGGTTCGTTTCTGACCTCGGGTGCTGTCTGTGTGGAGTTTGCATGTTCCCCCTGTGTCCGCAGGGGTTTCCTCCGGGTGCTCCGGTTTCCTCCCACACACCAAAGATTTGTGCGTTTGTAGGTTAATTAGACTCTGTAAATCGCTGCAAATGAAAGTGGGGAAACATAGAACTAGTGTGAACAGCTGATCGATCAAAGGTAGATACAAAGTGGTGGAGTAACTCAGCGGGCGGGACAGGCAGCATCTCCGGAGTGAAGGAATGGGTGACGTTTCTGGTCGAGACCCTTCTTCAGACTTCCTACGCAGATCGAGCAAAGGGCCTGGTTCCATGCTGTACCTCTAAACACAACTAAACTAAATCAATGTTTTAAATTATTTGTCACTGTTCTGATGTTGCTTCATCCATTATAATTTTCAAAACTCATTTTAATTTATCTTATCCCACGTAAAAACTGTGAGAAATGTCTCCCAACTCTGATGAAATGTGAGCCTTCTATCAATGGTTGTTAAGGTGTACTCTTAGTTTAGAGATACAACGTGGAAACAAGCTCTTTCGGCCCACCGGGTCCGCGCCGACCAGCGATCCCCGCACATTAACACCATCCTACACACACTAGGGACAATTTTTACATTTAACCGAGCCAATTAACCTACATAATTGTACGACTTTGGAATGTGGGAGGAAACCGAAGATCTTGGAGAAAACCCACGCATGTCACGGAGAGAACGTACAAACTCCGTACAGACAGCACCCGCAGTCAGGATCACACCCGGGTCTCCGGCGCTGCATTCGCTGTAAGGCAGCAACACTACCGCTGCGCCACCGTGACCACCTTGTCTTGTAGTTCAACTTCAAAGTATCTTTATCTAACAATAAAGGGGAGGTCATTTAAGACTGAGGTGAGAAAAAAACGTTTTCACCCAGAGAGTTGTGACTTAATGGAATTCCCTGCCACAGAGGGCAGCGGAGGCCAAATCACTGGATGGATTTAAGAGAGAGTTAGATAGATAGAGCACTAGGGGCCGGTGGAATCAAGGGATATGGGGGAGAAGGCAGGCACGGGTTATTGAAAGGGGACGATCAGCCATGATCACAATGAATGGCGATGCTGGCTTGAAGGGCCGAATGGCCTCCTCCTGCACTTATTTTCTATGTTTCTATATAAGATCACATTTATTATCACATGCACCAATTATGGTACAGGGATATTTGAGTTACCATACAGCCATACAAGTAAAAAGAACGCAATACACAATAAATTTAACATAAACATCCACCACAGTGGAATCCACATTCCTCACTGTGATGGAAGGCAATAATGTTCATTCATCTTCCTCTTTGTTCCCCGTGGTCGGGGCCTTTGAACGGGGCCGCTGTTGACGGTCCGCTGTTCGAGCCCTCTTGTCGGGATGATGGAAACTCCGGCGTCGGGACGGAACTGAACACTCCGCGGCATGGAGCTCCCGAGTCTGCCGCTACTTACCGGAGTCCGTGTGCTTCATGGTGGAGAAGATCACCAGATCACCCCAACCTGCAATCCAGGACTTATACCCATCTCGCTGTCGCAAGAGAGCAACCAATAACATCAAAGACACCACCCACCCAGCACACAAACTGTTCACTCTCCTACCATCTGGCAAGCGCTACCGCAGCATGCGGAGCAAAACCACCAGATTCAAAAACAGCTTTTTTCCTCAGGCCATCAGATTACTCAACACACTCAAGAAAATTCCATGAACATTTAACTTTAACTCAATGTCTGCAGTATGCTATTTGCACTTTTCTATATTGCACCTTTATTATTGCACTTTAATAACATACCTCAACATTTTACTACAGTCTGGCACACTGTGAATATTTTAAACAATGTATATTGTATATCTTATTAGTATATTGTCTGTCTGTGTTATAAATATTATTTGCACATTTGGAGTATGGGGAAACGCAATTTCAATCCAATTTATTTGAGTTGACAATAAAGTTTACTTTGAACTTTGAACTTTGAACTTTGAACTAAAGTCCACAGGCCCCGCGGTCGGAGCTCTTCCACAGCGATCCTCAGCAAAGGATCCCAGGCTCCCCGACATTAAGTCCACTCCCCGCCTCCAGGAAAGGCCGCACCAATCCACGTTGTTAGGCCGCAGGTGGGGATGGAGCTATGACATGGGGAAAAAAATCACATCTCCGTCGAAGGTAAGTGACGGAAAACTGTTTAGACACACGAAAAATAACAAAACAAGTCGAAATAACACACAGGCTGCTGGCGAGGCAGCCATCTCGACGTGCTCTGATTACTTCAAATGTGTACTCGTATTACTTCAAATTTCCCAATGGTGGAATAATGAAAGAACTTCAAGAGAGAGTTAGATTTAGCTCTGAGGGCGAACGGAATCAAGGGATACGGGGAAAAAGCAGGAACGTTTTACTCGTTCCGGATGATCAGCCATGATCATATTAACATAGAAACATAGAAATTAGGTGCAGGAGTAGGCCATTCGGCCCTTCGAGCCTGCACCACTATTCAATATGATCATGGCTGATCATCCAACTCAGTATCCCGTACCTGCCTTCTCTCCATACCCCCTGAGCCCCTTAGCCACAAGGGCCACATCTAACTCCCTCTTAAATATAGCCAATGAACTGGCCTCGACTACCCTCTGCGGCAGAGAGTTTCAGAGATTCACCACTCTCTGTGTGAAAAAAGTTCTTCTCATCTCATCTCGGTTTTAAAGGATTTCCCCCTTATCCTTAAGCTGTGACCCCTTGTCCTGGACTTCCCCAACATCGGGAGCAATCTTCCTGCATCTAGCCTGTCCAACCCCTTAAGAATTTTGTAAGTTTCTATAAGATCCCCTCTCAATCTCCTAAATTCTAGAGAGTATAAACCAAGTCTATCCAGTCTTTCTTCATAAGACAGTCCTGACATCCCAGGAATCAGTCTGGTGAACCTTCTCTGCACTCCCTCTATGGCAATAATGTCCTTCCTCAGATTTGGAGACCAAAACTGTACGCAATACTCCAGGTGTGGTCTCACCAAGACCCTGTACAACTGCAGTAGAACCTCCCTGCTCCTATACTCAAATCCTTTTGCTATATTGAATGGTGGGGCTGGCTCGAAGGGCCGAATGGCCTACTCCTGCACCTATTTTCTATGTTTCTATGAACTGCAGATGCTGGTTTACACTGAAGATAGACACAAAAAGCTGGAGTAACTCAGCGGGACAGGCAGCATCTCTTGATAGAAGGAATGGGTGACGTTTCGGGTCGAGACTCTTCTTCAGTCTTCTGGATGAAAGGAATAAGTAATGCCCCTGTTCCACTTAGGAAACCTGAACGGAAACCTCTGTTTGTCAGTCTCCCTACCTGCTTCCACTACCTGCAACCTCCGGCAACCACCTGCAACCTCCGGGAACCGCACGGAAACCTTGGGTGGGGCGCAAAGTCTCCAGAGGTTTCCGTTCAGGTTTCCTAAGTGGGACAGGGGCATAAGTAAGTAAGTAAGTTTATTGGCCAAGTATTCACATACAAGGAATTTGCCTTGGTGCTCCGCCCACAAGTAACAACATGACATACAGGGACAGTTACGAATGACTCAGAAAACACTAAACATGAATAATAATAAAACATTAATGACAAAACACCATTGACCAAGCATGTGAACCAACAAAATGGGTGATATTTCTGGTTGAGACCCTATCTGAGGATCTCAAACCAAAACGTCACCTATTCCTTCTATCCAGAGATGCTGCCTGTCCATATAAAGTGTTTTTTTTAATTTTTGGATGGCAGATGCGCGGAGATGAATATTCCAAAGCAAAATTGAGGGAACATGATCAGGTAAACTGCAGCTGACGGGATTAGAGGGTTTGAGCTATAGCAAGATGTTGAGCAAGCTCGGACTCTGTTCCTTGGAGTGCCGCAGGCTGAGGTAATCTTATAGAGGTGTATAAAATCATGAGATGGGGAATCTGTACTGTACACTGACAATGACAATTAAAATTGAATCTGAATCTGAAGAACCAGAGGATATAGGTTTGATGTGTGAGGGAAAACTATGTAATAGGAACAATAGACAATAGACAATAGGTGCAGGAGTAGGCCATTCGGCCCTTCGAGCCAGCACCGCCATTCAATGTGATCACGGTTGATCATCCCCAATCAGTACCCCGTTCCTGCCTTCTCCCCATATCCCCTGACTCCACTATCTTTAAGAGCCCTATCTAGCTCTCTCTTGAAAGCATCCAGAGAACCTGCCTCCACCGCCCTCTGAGGCAGAGAATTCCACAGACTCACAACTCTCTGTGTGAAAAAGTGTTTCCTCGCCTCCGTTTTAAATGGCTTACTCCTTATTCTTGTTCTGCCGTATGTCTTTTGGACCTGCGGCTCTGTTGAGGCGAGCCAGGCCAACGTGTCAACCAGACCTCGTTTGGGGGAGACAAAGACAGCCTCTATGCGGCCTCCTCCACGAGTAGCTTACAGGCTCATGAGCCCACAAAGCGAAACCAATGTCTTAACCGCGCCTGCAGACGGCAAAAAGCGGTCCTAATCTGAGAAATGACATTCTTGCCATAGAGGGAGTACAGTGAAGGTTCACCAGACTGATTCCTGGCATGGCAGGACTTTCATATGAAGAAAGACTGGATAGACTCAGCTTGTACTCGCTATAATTTAGAAGATTGAGGGGGGATCTTATAGAAACTTATAAAATTCTTAAGGGGTTGGACAGGCTAGATGCAGGAAGATTGTTCCCGATGTTGGGGAAGTCCAGAACAAGGGGTCACAGTTTAAGGATAAGGGGGAAATCTTTTAGGACCGAGATGAGAAAAACATTTTTCACACACAGAGAGTGGTGAATCTGGGGCATCCTCTTCCACAGAAGGTAGTTGAGGCCACCCAGTTCATTGGCTATATTTATGAGGGAGTTAGATGTGGCCCTTGTGGCTAAAGGGATCAGGGGGTATGGAGAGAAGGCAGGTACAGGATACTGAGTTGGATGATCAGCCATGATCATATTGAATGGCGGTGCAGGCTCGAAGGGCCGAATGGCCTACTCCTGCACCTATTTTCTATGTTTCTAAGCCACGGACCAGGCGACACCATTAAATGCCGCCAACTGTCGAGGTTTGGGGCTGCTGCAGCTCAACGCTGAAGGCCTTGGGGGAGACCAGAACCAGGGGCCACAGTTTAAGAATAAGGGGTAAACCATTTAGAGCGGAGATGAGGAAACACTTTTTCTCACAGGGAGTTGTGAGTCTGTGGAATTCTCTGCCTCAGTGGGCGGTGGAGGCCGGTTCTCTGGATACTTTCAAGAGAGAGCTAGATAGGGCTCTTATAATTAGCGGAGTCAGGGGATGTGGGGAGAAGGCAGGAACGGGGTACTGATTGGGGATGATCAGCCATGATCACATTGAATGGCGGTGCTGGCTCGAAGGGCCGAATGGCCTACTCCTGCACCTATTGTCTATTGTCTATTACCTATTGTCTATTGCCTTACCACCGCTAAGCTCAACGTCATCGAATGGCTTCCCCCTTCTTTTGAAACTGTGGGGGCAACTTTTTGCACAGAGGGTGGTGGGTGTGTGGACCAAGCTGCCAGAGGAGGTAGTTGAGGCAGGTATTCCAACTACATTTGGACAGGTACATGGATAAGAAAGGTTTAAGAGACACATGACACAAATACGGGACTAGTGTAGATGGGACATGTTGGCTGGTGTGGGCAAGTTGGGCCAAAGGGCCTGTTTCCATGATGTACCACTCTATAAAAGGGCCAAGGATAATGATCAGGTAAACTGCAGCTGGCCTTCACATTCTGCATCTGACACACTAACAGCGTAGGAGCAACAATTACCCCCCCCCCCCCCCCCCCCTTCACACCCACATGTCATGTCTTGGAATAGAAACAAGCGCAGTGGGCTGGGCTGAGGAGAGTGTTCCCAACTAATGTTACATTCCACAGTGTGGTTCCTCAGCTATAAATGCTCAAGGTGGCCACAGCTTGGATGGTGTGATCGTTACCTGCTGTTTGACAACGCAGGTGTGAATGTTACCCAGGCCTTGCTGTTGCCTGGCGAGGCCTGATGAAGTGGAGGACGTGTGATCTGCTAGGAGCTGCCAAAGGCGCTGAATCAAAAATGCACGCAGTTCTTTTCACTGAGTGAATCCTGCAGTCCGTGCTGGCATGGAGATGCGTCATCGGGCCTTTACGGTGTGAATAGTGACATAAGGCGTGGAAACGGGCCCTTCAGCCCAACTTGCCCATACCGGCCAACATGTCCCATCTACACTAATCCCACCTGCCTTTGGCCAATATCCCTCTAAACCCGTCCTATCACTATACCTGTCTAAATGTTTCTTAAACATTGCGATAGTCCCTGCCTCAACTACCTCCCCTGGCTGTCATTCCATACACCCACCACCCTTTGTGTAAACAGTTGACCCTCAGGTTCCTATTAAATCTTTCTCACCTCAATAGACAATGGGTGCAGGAGTAGGCCATTTGGCCCTTCGAGCCAGCACCGCCATTCGATGTGATCATGGCTGATCATCCACAATCAGTACCCCGTTCCTGCCTTCTCCCAATATCCCCTGACTCCGCTATCTTTAAGAGCCCTATCTAGCTCTCTCTTGAAAGCATCCAGAGAACCGGCCTCCACCGCCCTCTGAGGCAGAGAATTCCACAGATTCACCACTCTCTGTGAGAAAAAGTGTTTCCTCGTCTCTGTTCCAAATGGCTTACTCCTTATTCTTCAACTGTGGCCCCCGGTTCTGGACCCCCAACATCGGGACCACGTTTCCTGCCTCTAGCGTGTCCAAACCCTTAACAACCTTAAACCCATGTGCTCTGGCTCTAGATTCTCCCACACTGAGTTTGTCAAAGTATGCTTTCCTTGTTTGGTCAAATGTTTTGCATTTTAGGAGGAAGTGCACCTCCTGTTTCAACCTCATCTGTCAACAGTGGCCGCATATTCTGTTTTCTCTTGGTTGCCAGAATCTCTTCTGTCTTCCTTTTTCAACTGCCAAACAGTGGTCACTTAACCTGTATTTGGTGAGGGTCTGTCTCTGCTTTATGTCTCTAACAGTTGAGAGATAGTTTGCCAATTTATAATCTCTTTTTAGGGAACAGTAACATTCTAATCTGCTTTGGCTTTTGGTTTCTTTATCCCAATAGTCCAAATACGTTTCTTTACATTGTTTGATAATTTGGTTCACTCTAACTGGTGATTGGGGATCAGTATTGATCTGAGGCTGGTCAGGATTTCACTGGATAGGGTTTAACTGAATAGGGGTAGTTAGTCTGCTCCAAAAGACCAAAAACTCCCCTCACCTGCCAATTCACATGGACATCTTCAACCCACCCACTGCTCGCTTCCATCTAGACGACCAATTTGGAACCCACCACCAGCTGATTTCACCATCCAATCAGCTTGGAAAAAGGAATGGGAGTCCAAGGGCGTCCCAAATAAACATCTGGTGTCAGACCCCACCCTACCGGTCCCTGGCACCAATAGAAACATAGAAACATAGAAATTAGGTGCAGGAGTAGGCCATTCGGCCCTTCGAGCCTGCACCGCCATTCAATATGATCATGGCTGATCATCCAACTCAGTATCCCGTACCTGCCTTCTCTCCATATCCCCTGATCCCCTTAGCCACAAGGGCCACATCTAACTCCCTCTTAAATATAGCCAATGAAGTGGCCTCAACTACCCTCTGTGGCAGAGAGTTCCAGAGATTCACCACTCTCTGCGTGAAAAAAGTTCTTCTCATCTCGGTTTTAAAGGATTTCCCCTTTATCCTTAAGCTGTGACCCCTTGTCCTGGACTTCCCCAACATCAGGAACAATCTTCCTGCATCTAGCCTGTCCAACCCCTTAAGAATTTTGTAAGTTTCTATAAGATCTCCTCTCAATCTTCTAAATTCTAGAGAGTATAAACCAAGTCTATCCAGTCTTTCTTCATAACACTGTCCTGACATCCCAGGAATCAGTCTGGTGAACCGTCTCTGCACTCCCTCTATGGCAATAATGTCCTTCCTCAGATTTGGAGTCCAAAACTGTACGCAATATTCCAGGTGTGGTCTCACGAAGACCCTGTACAACTGCAGTAGAACCTCTCTGCTCCTATACTCAAATCCTTTTGCAATGAAAGCTAACATACCATTCGCTTTCTTTACTGCCTGCTGCACCTGCATGCCTACCTTCAATGACTGGTGTACCATGACACCCAGGTCTCGCTGCATCTCCGCCTTTCCCAATCGGCCACCATTTAGATAATAGTCTGCTTTCCTGTTTTTGCCACCAAAATGGATAACCTCACATTTATCCACATTATACTGCATCTGCCAAACATTTGCCCACTCACCCAGCCTATCCAAGTCACCCTGCAGTCTCCTAGCATCCTCCTCACAGCTAACACTGCCCCCCCGCTTAGTGTCATCCGCAAACTTGGAGATATTGCCTTCAATTCCCTCATCCAGATCATTAATATATATTGTAAATAGCTGGGGTCCCAGTACTGAGCCTTGGGGTACCCCACTAGTCACTGCCTGCCATTGTGAAAAGGACCCGTTTACTCCTACTCTTTGCTTCCTGTTTGCCAGCCAGTTCTCTATCCACATCAATACTGAACCCCCAATGCCTTGTGCTTTAAGTTTGTATACTAATTTTTTATGTGGGACCTTGTCGAAAGCCTTCTGGAAGTCCAGATACACCACATCCACTGGTTCTCTCCCTATCCACGCTACTAGTTACATCCTCGAAAAATTCTATAAGATTCGTCAGACATGATTTACCTTTCGTAAATCCATGCTGACTTTGTCCAATGATTTCACCACTTTCCAAATGTGCTGCTATCCCATCTTTAATAACTGACTCTAGCAGTTTCCCCACTACCGATGTTAGACTAACTGGTCTGTAATTCCCCATTTTCTCTCTCCCTCTCTTCTTAAAAAGTGGGGTTACGTTTGCTACCCGCCAATCTTCAGGAACTACTCCAGAATCTAAAGAGTTTTGAAAGATTATTACTAATGCATCCACTATTTCTGGAGCTACTTCCTTAAGTACTCTGGGATGCAGCCTATCTGGCCCTGGGGATTTATCGGCCTTTAATCCATTCAATTTACCCAACACCACTTCCCGGCTAACCTGGATTTCACTCAATTCCTCCAACTCCTTTGACCCGCGGTCCCCTGCTATTTCCAGCAAATTATTTATGTCTTCCTTAGTGAAGACGGAACCAAAGTAGTTATTCAATTGGTCCGCCATATCCTTGTTCCCCATGATCAACTCCCCTGTTTCTGACTGCAAGGGACCTACATTTGTTTTAACTAATCTCTTTCTTTTCACATATCTATAAAAACTTTTGCAGTCAGTTTTTATGTTCCCTGCCAGTTTTCTTTCATAATCTGTTTTTTCCTTTCCTAATTAAGCCCTTTGTCCTCCTCTGCTGGTCTTTGAATTTCTCCCAGTCCTCCGGTATGCTGCTTTTTCTGGCTAATTTGTACGCATCATCCTTCGATTTGATACTATCCCTGATTTCCCTTGTTATCCATGGATGTACTACCTTCCCTGATTTATTCTTTTGCCAAACTGGGATGAACAATTTTTGTAGTTCATCCATGCAGTCTTTAAATGTCTTCCATTGCATATCCACCGTCAACCCTTTTAGAATTAATTGCCAGTCAATCTTGGCCAATTCACATCTCATACCCTCAAAGTTACCTTTCTTTAAGTTCAGAACCATTGTTTCTGAATTAACAATGTCACTCTCCATCCTAATGAAGAACTCAACCATATTATGGTCACTCTTGCCCAAGGGGGCACGTACAACAAGATTGCTAACTAACCCTTCCTCATTACTCAATACCCAGTCTAAAATAGCCAGCTCTCTCGTTGGTTCCTCTACATGTTGATTTAGATAACTATCCCGCATACATTCCAAGAAATCCTCTTCCTCAGCACCCCTGCCAATTTGATTCACCCAATCTAT